>NW_026137868.1:0-209456 GCF_019393585.1 Leptopilina boulardi
GACAAAAGTGTTTTCCTCCCCTCCCATACTTTGCCATATTTGGCCCATAGTTCAAAAAGTTTGAAAAAAGTGTTTTTCTCGCCTCCCATAGTTTGCCATACTTGGCCCATAGTTCGCCCATACTTCAAAAAATTGGACAAAAGTGTTTTCCTCGCCTCCCAGACTTTGCCATACTTGGCCCATAGTTCGCCTATAGGCCAAAAATTTTGAAAAACGAGCTTTCTTGCCTCGCGTACTTTGCCATACTTGGCACATAGTTCGCCCATAGTTTAAAAATTTTGAGAAGTGTTTTTCTCGCCTCCCATACTTTGCCATACTTGGCCCATAGTTCGCCCATTGTTCAAAAATTTGGAAAAAAGTGTTTTCCTCCCCTTCCATACTTTGCCATACTTGGCCCATTGTATTGTATTGTATTGTATTGTATTGTATTGTATTGTATTGTATTGTATTGTATTGTATTGTATTGTATTGTATTGTATTGTATTGTATTGTATTGTATTGTATTGTATTGTATTGTATTGTATTGTATTGTATTGTATTGTATTGTATTGTATTGTATTGTATTGTATTGTATTGTATTGTATTGTATTGTATTGTATTGTATTGTATTGTATTGTATTGTATTGTATTGTATTGTATTGTATTGTATTGTATTGTATTGTATTGTATTGTATTGTATTGTATTGTATTGTATTGTATTGTATTGTATTGTATTGTATTGTATTGTATTGTATTGTATTGTATTGCAATGTTCCGGCAATTTTTATAAAATTTAAAAAAAGCAATTTAATCCTTAACAAAATTGATTTATATTTAGCCCATTGTTCAAGAGAGATCACCATAGTTTGCCTATATTTCGGATTTTGAAAAATTTTTCTAGAGTTTTATTGTATAAAAATTATATTTTTTGCCCATAGTTCAAAAGAGTTTGGAAAACTTCGCCCATAGTTCAGTTTTGTTGTCTTGGTTAAATTGTCTAAAAATTTTATTTCTACTATGTCCATAGCTCGTCAAGAGCTCGCCCATAGTTTGAATTATTTTAATTTCATTAAGTTTCGATTCCTGAAAATTATATTTTTAATCTGCCCATAGTTCAAGAGATACTCATGCACGATAATTATCTTTCTTGTGAAATCGAGTTCACGATGGGTGAATGAATTTTTCCTGAAATTGATCAGATTAAAAATAAAATCAAAAAATAAATAAAAAAAGTAAAAAATGAAATAAATACTTAGAAGGCAAAAAAAGAAAACAGTGAAAATTTGAAAGAATCATATAAAAAATAATAAATTAAAAAATAAAAATTATTTAAAATGAAAAATGTAGTAACTTTTAAATGATCGAATAAAAATGAAATAAATAAAAGTAAATTGATAAAATTAAATAGTTTACTTTTAATTTTGAATCCGGTATTAAGGAATTTTTTTGTACTCAAAAAATGTTTGGATTTCATTTAAATTCTGTAATATTTGACATTTTTCTAAAGAGGCGTTTCATTTTTCATAGATACGCTGTACATGTTGTAGCAGATTGGCTTGTATTTTTTGTTAAATAAATTTCCGAAAAGCATAGATGAGGATAAAGTGAACAATTAAAATATTGATTATAAATATGAATGCGCGTGAAGACTTGGCGATCGGAATTTATTGGAGCAAAGATCTTCGCAGACTTCTGTTAATTCCGTAATGAATGAGGGAAATCAAAATTACTATTAATGTCACTATGAGGCTCCTAAATGGCTAACTCTGCTGGGGATCGAAACCTAGGCCCCATCAATTGCCGGTTGATTGCTCTTCCACTGAGGTACAGAGGTCCACATCCAACACATTTTCATAGCTTTACCGACTTATAGTCAAGATGTTTACCTTCTTCGGTTTTAGTTTTTTTTAAATTTTCCCGGAACTTGCTATGATTGGCAATTCTGTTTGTGAATAATTCCGGGAAAATTTAAAAAACTCCAAAAAAATTATTTTTTAACAAAACATTTATTTTCAAAATTTTCATTTTTCAAATTTAATATTAAAAATTTTCATTTTTCAATATTTTAAATCATTTTTTCAAAATTTAAGAAAGTTGCCCATGAAGCAATTAATTTATTTAAAAAAAATTTTTGAAAGGAAATTGAGTAAAAAATTGCTAGAATATACGCAATTCAGGGAATGTTCTTTATTATGAAAAAAAAGCATCATGTGCTCACTTTGCGGAACAGAGGAGAATTAAATGTTGCAGATAAAAACTGTAAACTATTCTTAGAGAAGATCACTTTCAGCAGCCATTTTCTAAAATTCTATTAAAAAACATTATTTCTAATTATTGTGAGTAATGTATTTGATTATAAAAAAATGTTATGTAATAAATATTTTTCTTTCTTTAAAAAAAATCTCTGAAATAAACCTTAAATTCAGTAGAATCTTCCCCTAATAAAAGAAATAATGCACCTTCTTCAATGTAATATGATGTTTTTCCATTTTTTTATATTACAGTGATATTTTTTTAGTTGTATTTTTAAAAAAAATTCACATTTTTCTTTAAAATATTGTAAATTTCACAGAAATAAATAAATGAATGTTTTGTTTATGATTTGAAAATAGTAAATGTCAGTTGTAAGGAATAAGTCATTAGTGGGCCAGGAATAGGGAAATTATTTGAAATGTATTATTTAGTTCTATGGAATGATACAACGACAAGTATTATAGAACAGAAGGACATCTTAGAAATTGTTCATGAACGCATAACAGTTAGATGGTATGGGAGATCCTATCAAGCGAAACTTATCGCTTTTAACGGTTAGTAAGACTTTCATCTTCTACAATTTAAATTTTGACCTTTTAACTATGAAAACATTTCCTTTTGCCTCTTGGTAAACATATCCACAGATTAAAAAGATTTAGACAACAAATAAAGGTATATACTTAAAATTGAATTCATCAAATCTTACAAATTTAAGCCAAAAATTGTTAAATAATATTTATTTATTTTTTTGTTTTTTATGTTCAAATTTACTAAACAATTATTTTTATTTAAATTTTATACACAAAAAATTATTCAACATAAAAAACAGAAATTTTGTAATTAATTGGGATAAAATTTTATAGGTTTATTTATCACATGAATAAATTATATTTTACTGAAGAATTTTTAAATATAGCAAAAAGAAATCTATTTGTATTCAGCGACCTTAAAATTCAAAAATAGAAAGTTTAGTAAAAATACAGAAAAAATTTTGTCAACACATTTTTGGTTATGAATGTGAGAAACCTCCTTGAAAAGCAAGGGGTTAATTGAATATGAATTTTATTCAACTATCATTTTACATAATTTACATTTTTTAAAGTTAATATTTGATTGACATTTGATTTGACCAAATTTTAAATTATTTGTATTCATTAAATAAATTAATTATACTTAAATAATTAAATTAAATAATTAAAATAAATTAAATAAAATAATTAAATTAAATTACTTAAATTATACTTAAATAAATAAAATAATTAAATAAGTTCAAAAATATGTTCATGAAATTCAACTATTATATATTAGAGAACAAAGAATGGCTCGAATCTTTGGATATAAACAAGACGGGAGTACTGTTTGGCCAAACTGAACAAAAGATTCCAAATGGTAATTTTTAATCTTTATGAACCATTCATTTTTTTAATCAAGTAACTTTTGGATCACGGCAATTAATGAATTCTGGATTGTTAATTGAGGGCATGTGATTTCTAATTTACGTGATCACTACGTAATGTTGATTTTTTCGTAACTATTTTCTGTAAATAACCATAAAGTTAGTTTCCAAAACTTTCAGAGATGTCTTTTTCGCGTACTAAAATTTTTTTATTCGGAATCAGTTGAAGTAAAATTTAAAAACAAATTAGGAACTTTTATTTAAATTCACAATAATTCTTGTGAATAAACTTTTAAGAATCATTGCAGTAACTTTTCGTAACCTATCAAAAATTTTTTTATACCTTTGCTTTCTGAATACCTTTTAGAATTCTAATAGAACAAAGTTTTTCTGACTAAGAAAAAACAAACCTTCTCTTGAAGTTTCTATTCAATATTAAAATTTTTTAGTAAATAAGTTTTATAATAATAAGTAAATTAATTAATGAATAAATTCTAAAATAAATTAAAATATTAACTACAAACTCCTATGTTAAAACACACCTGGGAAATTCCTGGTTAATTCTTGCGATTGAATATTCTGTATATTGGCGATTCAAACAGCTACACTAGCGCCACAGTTGAACTAACTTAAGCGTGACTCGCTCTGTAGCACTCAATGAGTTTTAAATTATTTTTTTTTATTTAACGCTTAAAAATTATTTTACAAACGCAATAAAAATATCAGAATAATTAAATAATTTGAAATAAACTGTCACAACAGAGACTGCTTTAGAGCGAGTCACGCCTAAGTTAGTTCAACTGTGGCGCTAGTGTAGCTGTTTGAATCGCCAATAAAACTATTGATAATTCTATAATCATTTTTCTGAAAGTCTATTTGAAATCAAATTTTGAGTTTCTTGGGAATATTTTCTCATAGGTTAATAGTGTTGTCAATTTTCATAAATAAAATATATTTTACATTAGTGATAATACCAGATGCGATTGACTCGATGGGCAACGACACACTTAATGTGACTGCTGGCGAATCAATTTCTGGCACTGCAAACGAACCAGCTTCTGCTGCAAATGACATAGTTAGTTATAAATTGAATATTTATTCATGTTTTTTATTCATTATTCATGTGAAAATATTTTCATAAAATTTTCATTTTTTTTATTGACATTCAAGGATATAATATAGCAGTTTTACCATCTCTGTATATTTGAATTGATAAAAGTTTTGTTCTTTCAAATAACGAATCAAGTTTTAAATGAAAAATTTGTGAAGATCGCTGTTATATCATTGCAATTTTCTTCATAAGAAAAAGACATCCTAAAACATTCATAGGGTTTCCATAAGATATAGAAACCTACCACCGTGTGTAGAATATCAGCATAATATAAATAGGACAAAAGTAAAATATCGATAGAATACCCATAAGATATTCCTGCGATATCTCAGAGATATTCACAGGATATATCAAGGTTATACCAAGGTTATCACGTAGATATTTTAAAGGTCATCATTGTTTACTAACTCGGTATTACGCCGGCAAAAATATTGGTACCTGGGGGTCGATTATGTAATTTCACTTTCACTTCACTTTCACTTTCACACCATTTTCACTCGACTTTCAATTTCACTCCATTTTCACTCCACTTTCACATCATTTTCACTCGACTCTCACTTTCACACCATTTTCACTCCACATTCACTTTCACACCATTTTCACTCGACATTCACTTTCACACCATTTTCACTCCACTTTCACTTTCACACCATTTTCACTCGACTTTCAATTTCACTCCATTTTCACTCCACTTTCACTTTCACATCATTTTCACTCGACTCTCACTTTCACACCATTTTCACTCCACTTTCACATCATTTTTACTCGACTTTCAATTTCACTCCATTTTCACTCGATTTTTACTTTCACACCATTTTCACTCCACTCTCACTTTCACACCATTTTCACCCCACTTTCACTTTCATCCCATTAGCACTCCACTCTCACTTTCACACCATTTTCACCCCACTTTCACTTTCATCCCATTAGCACTCCACATGCACTTACACCTCTTTTGCACTCGACTTTCACTCCTCTTCAAACCAATTTTCACTGCACCTTCACTTATGAGACGAAAATGAGTACGCGATCAAAAAAGATAGAGAAATTTTTAATTTCACTAAAATAGTTCCATCTTTCTTAGAGTGGATTCAGCATAAGATCATGTTAAAGCCGATTTAATTTTCTGCGAAAAATTCGAGTCCGTCACATCCTGAGTTAAAATAGAACTTAATTTGAAGCCCTATAAAATGAATTTTTATTAACTTTTTGTAAAGGAAATGACTGAAATAACGAAGGGAATTCCGGTTTACGTTAAAACATCGCAGTTGAGGACTTTTGAAAATTTGCACCACAAGCCAAGGGAATTGGCCAGGAGTTTGCTGAAGGAGCTAATAAAAGTTGACGAACTTAAACAAATGACGGCACTGGGCAGGTCAGGAAAAAAGGGGGTTCCTGAAGAAATTCGAAGAGCAATTTTTTGTAATAATGAAATTAATAATAAATAATCATAAATAAAAATAATAAGTCTGAATAAGTTTCTTTCTGCAGCTTACGTAGAGCGAAAGAAAACCGAAAATGTCAATTTCACCATGGAGGAGTGGATTACTGTTATTAATAACCTCATCCAAACATTGCGCCACCCAAAAATAAGGAAAAACTAATTTTATTCAATTTCATTTATTTTTCTGCAACTCTCGATATAATTTATAATAAATAAAAATGTCTGCTTTTTCAAAATAAATTTTTTTCAATTTACTCAATTATCTTTTATCTTCTATAAAATATTTTTAAGATCAATTCCTAAAATGAATAAGTGTTTCATATTTTTCAAATTATTCAAAAGATACAAAATAAAATAAAAATAATACATCAATAATAGCAAAACCCGCGCACCCTGCTTCGCGGAGCAGTTCATTGCGGGTTTTACGCATACATATGACAACACATACAAATAACTAACTCAGGATGGAGTCAGATTAATCACCGGAAATAATTCCTTTTTGACTTACTAGAGACATCGGAATCCTAAGTTACTCCAAGAACAAAAGGAAATAATTGTAACATTACATCCAAGTTTTGGTTTTCGATCCCATATTTGTGAAGTCGATAAGTTCAACATAAGATTTAAAATAATTTGGTACTAAAATACAATTTTTTCAAATTTATTAAAAATACTGCGATGTAATTAATTGTATAAATTATTATTCACCAATAAATTGAAATGTAAATAAAATAGATTACTTGTTACAAATCATTTTTTATCACTTCTAATTTGAACAATATGTTTTAAAAAGGAAAATGTTTCCAAAAATTTTTTGTCCTCCTCTGTCTGGAATTTTTTTCTGGAAATAATGCAATACTTGTTTCTAATTTTTTTAAATAAATCTTCGACTTTTCCGCCTGTAAGAATATTTATTGATTCATGATAATAATAATAATAATTATAATAATAATTTCACTTGTAAAAATAATAATATACATTTATGTATAATTTACCTTTTAACCAAAAATAACTTGGATCTTTATTTTTAATTTCCGCAGCTGTTTCCTCAAACGCATTTGTCACCAAACGACTTCGGTTAGAATATTGAGGAATTGTGAATTGCTTGTCGTAAATTATATTCCTTTTACCAATTTCTTCACCAAGAAGCTTAATTAATTTTCTATCCTCCATGTTTACACTTTTTGGTTATATTATATTAATGCAACTTGAAGTTGATTGTTTTAAAAACAAAAGTTAAGCGTCAATTACAGGTTTTTTTTACAGGGAAAGAAAAAAAAGTAAAATTTTTATTTAAACGAATGTTTTTAAATTTCAAATAAAAAAATTATTATTATAAAAATAAATATAATATTGATAATAAAAATACACCCGCGCACCCTGCTTCGCGGAGCAGTACATTGCGGGTTTATGCAATTGAATTTAAATATTTATAACAAATGGTAAGTGATATCGATTTAAAAAATAAATCAATATTTATAGCTATAATAGATCAAAAATATAATAAATTATAAAAATATAAATATATAATAAATTAGAAAATTTAATAAAATAATTTTGATATTGATTGTTCATAATATTTTTTAAGATGAATTCATAACAAATTAAAAAATAAATAGTGGTAAAGAAGTAAACTAGAAAAATAATTCTTTTGTTTTATTTTCATTTCTATCATCATTTGTCATTTTTTTCAGCCATTTTGACTGAAGTTTGACAAATTAAAAATAAAATAAAAATTTTCTAAGCAGTAATAATATTTTAATGAATTTTGAGAACATTGAAAAGGAAAGCGAGGAAGATATTCAGAAAAACGTGTAGACCGCCCCACCAACAGTGGATCTACCTGAGAATAAAATCAATCAGATCGAGTTCTGCTTTATAATTATACTCCAAGCTTTTTTGCTTTTCTTTCACTACGAAATTGCCTGTAAAAATGGAGCGAAACATTTTCTCAAATTTAAGCGGTAAGTGTAATACTTATTTAATTATTTACTGAATTGGCGAAATTTTAATCAATGGAAATTGATGTTGTTTAAGGTTCTCAATTTTTTTCTGCCAATATTGAGTATTTAAAAATAGAATATATTGTGAAAAGTTTAAAAATAATTTGCTTACAATTTTTTAAATAAAACTCAAAATTTTCCAAAAATCAAAATTAGAACTATTCTCACAATTTTCATTATTTGTCATTGTCGAATGTTTCATACACCTTTTTCATGGTTCTAAGTAATGAAATGTATGGATTTTGAAAACATTTTGATTTTTTCCAAAAATGAAAATTTTGAAAAATTAAAAAAATTTGTGAAATAGTTAAAAATAATATTTTTTTTATAGTGGAATGTAATTTCAGGTTTTGAAAAAAATGTCAAAAAAATTGTTACTCCTCAACGAGGTCAATTTGATCGATTTAAAATTTACTGTAATTTTTTTCAAAATTTAAATGCTTTCACAATTTTCCTCATTTTTCATCGACGAATTTCTTATATGCTTTTTTCATTAATCCAATCAATCAATTGCCTGGAATTTGTAAAATTTCAATTTTTTCAAAGTCATAAATTTTCTGAAATGCCCAAAATTAATATTTTCAAAATTTTAATAGTAATATAATAATTTTAGATCTTAAAAAATGACAAGAAAAGACAATTCTTAAGAACAATTATTTCAATCGACTAAAATTTCATTGGTCTTTCCCCTTAATAATAATAAAAATAAAATGATAATAATTTTTAATAATTAATAATAATCAATATTAATAATAATAATTAATAATAATAAAAATAAAATGATAATAATTTTTAATAATTAATAATAATCAATATTAATAATAATAATTAATAATAATAATTAATAATAATGTTTATTAAAATTTTCAGAAGTAAAGCGAGGTTTGATAATTGGAATGCATCAAGCAGGGAGTAGGACTGATGAAATTTCCCAGCAAGTCGGCTGCTCCATGAAAACTGTAAGGCTTTGGATAAAAAGATATGCACAGGGCGGACCCCTAGCATTGGCCGATCACCGAAAATACAACCATCCTCCGAGGAAAACGACACTAATTCAGGATGAAGTGATAAACGAATTCTTCACTGCTCATGATCCATTTTCTTCTACGAGACGTTTTGTAAACGTTGTTCAACCAGAAGTCTGCAATGATACCATCCGTAGAAAGTTGAATGAAATGGGGATTCGGAGCCGTCGCCCAGCGATGAAATGGGAGCTTACTGAGGACCATCGAACCCAACGTCGTGAGTACGCTGAACGATATCTTAACGAACCAGAGGAATTTTGGATAAATACCATCTGTGTGGATGAGAAGTCCTTTCAATCGTCCGAAGATGGTCGAACTCTGGTTTGGAGAAGCAATGAAAGCCGGTTACGAGAGAACTGCGTTGTGAGGAAGAACAGAAGCGGGCGCATTTCTTGCAATTTTTGGGGCAGCTCCTCTGTCTACGGAGTTGGCGTATTAAGGGACGTAGGCCCTAGATTCAATTCGCAGGCATACGTTGAATTACTAGAACAAGACTTTCTGCCGTACGTAAACCGGTTGTTCCCCGAAGACGAGTATGAGGAAGTGAAGCTGTTACAAGACAATAGCAGGATCCACACGGCCAATCGGACGATGAATTGGTTTGAGCGACACCCGAGAATCACCTTGCTTCCTCATCCTCCGCGTTCGCCAGATCTCAACCCCATCGAAAATTTATGGGCAATGGTGGTCAGGAAATGGGAATCAGGAGCTGACCGAAATTTGGAAGACCTGATGAACCACGCCTGGAGAAGTTGGCAAGAAATAGGAGATACGCCAGAAGTCGTTTCAAACGCAATTCTTTCTATGCCGAGACGACTACAGGCAGTCCTTGACAACGATGGAGGATGGACAAAATATTAAGTGTCTGTCTGTCTGTCAAGAATTCACAGAGGCCACCCGACAAAAAGGTGAGTTTTTGTATTTGAAAAAAAATATTCTTCTTTTATTATTTATTTTTATAAATAAACGAATATTACATTTAAATTGAAAGTTAATAATTTAAAAAAATATTTTCCCCAGCTTCAGAAAAAGCGAAAAATCCTTGCCCTCCAATCAGCACTTCTTATGGCAGAAATAGGTAACGATCTTAAAGGATGGTTGATAACGGTACTCCAAAAAGTCGACTCTTTAAAACGGCTATTAGAAGAAGAGCAACAGAGCCACGCAACTCAGATTTAATGCCTTCAAGATAAATGATGATGGAGACGAAATGGAATCAAACTTTGCCACCGTTATACACTTTTGAATATGTGTTTCATTCTAATTTAATTTTTTTATGGAAGAAAAAAGACTTTTTAAGGCAATAATCACTGTTGAATATTTTATACCTTATTATCAACCTTTTTTTTATCTCAATTTTTAAAACAATTTGTCTAATAAAACAATCAACTGTATGCTAAACATAAAACTTTTATTTATTACAATGATTTTCCATTCTTTCTACAATGAATTTTCTTATCAGGATTTGTTTAATTTGAGACTCAAAATAAGAGTTTAAACAATTTATCACAATAATAAAATTCCTAAATAAATAAATATATTTTTCAATAAAATTATCAATTTTTTTACTACTGAATAATAAAAAAACAAATTAAAATTACGTTGAACTTTTTATAATTATTCAAAATTGTTTACAGAAATAACTTTGCAATTGAAAACCGCGATCTTTCTGATCCCACGAATTTGGCGAGTTTCACTCCTCAGACTGATTCCACATTTACCGAGTCAACTTGGCCAACGTTAAAATTTCATAATAATATCTGCGTGATTGAAGAAAGATTAATTCTTTGAAAAATGGGGTTTTAATTTTCATTCTCAATTTAAAATGAGAAAAAAATTACCGATATTTAAGTTTTTTTTAAATTGAATTTTGTTTTTGTATTAAATATTAAATGATATTTAAATCTCTTAAGAAATTCATTCTTTAAACTTTTTATCGCAAATCTGAAATAATAATTATTTTTTCAAATTAAATTTTTTGTCACGGATTTTCGACGTTAAACAAGCATGATGTTTTGATTTTCAAAAAAGTATTTAATTTTTACAAAATTTAGAAATATTAAAATAATAAGAGGACTATTTATTTTATTTTCCAAATATAAAATATAATTATTTGTTATTGTTTTTATATTTTAACCTAAATGTTGTTTACCTGCAACCCCTGCAATTGATTGTATAATCCTTTTTTAAATCACAAATATTCAATTGCCAAACATATTTTATTAGTTTAACACTCGGAATGATTTCTTTAAAATCAAATTACGCACAAAAACTGCTAACCAACAATTTTCACTCACCAAAACAAACTTTTTCAAATGATGACCGATGATGACACCTTCTATTTTGACAGCTGATTTAGCACAGAATCTGAAATTTTAAGACTCACCGCAAACATTCATCTCTTAGCAGCAACTTCAAGTGGAAGGCATTTGTACGTTTTACTGTACCTACTTTAAAAAGATAATGACGAAAAATTTTCAAATAAACCGAAAACTTTTTTTTTTTATTTTATTTTTACAAATATTATTTTTTTGCCCGATGAAACCGAATTCAAGAAAAATTAGTCTGACTGTAACAGTATTTTACTACTGAAAACAAATTCCCGTAATTTAACGATTAGTCTGACTATAAATGGAATTTACTACTGAATCTGAATTTTAAAAAAAAGTATGTTCTTGGCTGACTAGATCTTTTTCTACTGAAACCAAATTTTTTTTGCTTTAACTACTTTTTGTCTCACTATTACTGGTTTTTTCCACTGAAATAAAAATCCCGAGATTTGGAAACGTTTTGTCTGATTGTAACTGATTTTTACTGAATCCAAATTAATAGACATAAAGTAGTTTTTGTCTGACTATAACTGGTTTTTACTACTAAAACGAAATAAATATAATTATAGTAATTTTTTGTCTGACTGTAACTGTTTTTTCCACTTAATCTCGATTCATAAGAAATTTATTTCTAATTCGTGAAAATTTATCAGTATTTGTCTGACTACAACTTTCATTTACTACTGACTCCGAATTAAAAAAATTAGATTCTTGGCTGACTAGATCTTTTACAACTGAAACCAAATTTTTTTGCTTTAACTACTTTTTGTCTCACTATTACTGGTTTTTTCCACTGAAATAAAAATCCCGAGATTTGGAAACGTTTTGTCTGATTGTAACTGATTTTTACTGAATCCAAATTAATGGACATAAAGTAGTTTTTGTCTGACTATAACTGGTTTTTACTACTAAAACGAAATAAATTTAATTATAGTAATTTTTTTGTCTGACTGTAACTGTTTTTTCCACTTAATCTCGATTGATAAGAAATTTATTTCTAATTCGTGAAAATTTATCAGTATTTGTCTGACTACAACTTTCATTTACTACTGACTCCGAATTAAAAAAATTAGATTCTTGGCTGACTAGATCTTTTACAACTGAAACCAAATTTTTTTGCTTTAACTACTTTTTGTCTCACTATTACTGGTTTTTTCCACTGAAATAAAAATCCCGAGATTTGGAAACGTTTTGTCTGATTGTAACTGATTTTTACTGAATCCAAATTAATGGACATAAAGTAGTTTTTGTCTGACTATAACTGGTTTTTACTACTAAAACGAAATAAATTTAATTATAGTAATTTTTTTGTCTGACTGTAACTGTTTTTTCCACTTAATCTCGATTGATAAGAAATTTATTTCTAATTCGTGAAAATTTATCAGTATTTGTCTGACTACAACTTTCATTTACTACTGACTCCGAATTAAAAAAATTAGATTCTTGGCTGACTAGATCTTTTACAACTGAAACCAAATTTTTTTGCTTTAACTACTTTTTGTCTCACTATTACTAGTTTTTTCCACTGAAATAAAAATCCCGAGATTTGGAAACGTTTTGTCTGATTGTAACTGATTTTTACTGAATGCAAATTAATAGACATAAATTAGTTTTTGTCTGACTATAACTGGTTTTTACTACTAAAACGAAATAAATGTAATTGCAGTAATTTTTTGTCTGACTGTAACTGTTTTTTCCACTTAATCTCAATTACTCAATTACTTTTTATCTGACTATAACTGGTTTTCCCACTAAAATAAAAATCCCAAGATTTAAAAACGTTTTGTCTGACTAAAACTGTTTTTACTACTGATGCAGAATTTATAATAATTAAAAAAATAAAAATTTTCTTTATTGAAATAATTTTTTATTATTATTATTAAATATTTTCAGTGTATATTAAAAATAAGCGCCAAATATACCCGAAATAATTATAAAACAAAAAAAAAATTGTTAATTTAACAGAAAGTTGTTTATTTTAAAAATGGGTTCGTTTTTTTTTTTGGTTGCTCGTCACTTTAAAAAGTGAATTGAAGCGTTATAAATGTGAACACTACTTCAGTTGATGAAGGTAACTGACTATGCAGCGAGTTTAGAGAGTCGAAAGGACACTATATAGTTGGTCGAAAATAAAACATGAAAAATTCGATTCTGGTATCAACGCTCTCTCTCTCTCTCTTTCTTTCTTTCTTTCTCTTTCTCGCCCCCCTTTTCACCAACCTCTTTCCGGGTGACACGACGAAATCCCTTTTTGCCGATGACAGTTTATGTTCGGTTGAGTAGTCATTGACAAAGATACAACGATAATTGGTCATCGGGGTATGTCGGTATACGTGTTAGAGCGAGATTGACGAAGTCAAGTACTTTGAAGGGACAGAAGCACTTTGAGCAGATTTGCTTTGGCCGTTGTTTCGGGCTTGTATTTTAGTTTAGATCAAAAGACTCCCGAGCTACCGGCCAATTCAGCCGTACTTAAGCTGGGCATCGCCGAAAGACCATACAAGGCCTATATAACAACAAGGATGAAAATCAGAAAGGTGCCAATAACATATATATATATATATATATATATATATATATTTATATAAATAGTAAAATTCACAAAACCGTACGATTTAACAATATACTGCAAAGGGGTTATAAGAAAAAAATTGAGTGGAATAATTAAAATTAAAAAATTACCAATTAAAAATTTTGGTAAAAATAACCCTACATTTACAATCAACCCCTAGCTCCTGTATTCGACAATTGTGCGTTTTATTAAACATTTTAATAGTCTAAATATATTTTCTGCATGTATTTTCATTATTAAGGCGAGAATTTTGTGATGTGAATTATCCGTGGGTAATTGGGTTCTTTGCTTGAGTATCAGATAGCTGAATATGATCTTTATGACTTGAAAATAAACTGAGAAAAATAACATACAAAAAAACAAAGACCTGATTAATAATAATCAATATGTTTACCCTTTTCTTAGTTTAATAATTTTAATAAGAAAATATAAGTTTTTAAACTTATTTAAAAACAGTAATTAGTTTAGAATAATAATAATAATGATTATTTTATTATTATTATTATTATTATTATTATTAATTAAAACTTTGTGTACGAATAAATAATTAGACGAATATTTTCGAACTTTCAGCCATTATTAAAAATAATAATTTTTGTAATTATTGTCTGACTGTAACTTTCTTTTTCTACTTGATCTAAATTTATGGAAATTTGTTAGTTTTTGTCTGATTGTAACTGTTTTTTATTACTAAATTATAATTTATAAAAACTAAGTAGTATTTACTTGACTAAAACTGTCTTTTCCTACTGATAGGTCAAAATTTTGTCTGACTATAAATGTCTTTTACTACTAAACCCAAATTAATACATAGTGTTTTTCGTTTGGCTATAATTGATTTCTGCTACTGCAACGAAATTACTAGTTAATAATTACAAGATATTAGTTACTAATTACAAGTTACTAGTTAATTTAAAACGTCTGACTATAACTGAATTTTACTACTAGTGACAAAAGTACACTATTATTGAAAGTAGCAATGATATTTTAAGTAGTAAAAACAAATTAGGTCAGACATTTTCTTAAAAGTTGAAAATTATTTCAGTAGTAGCTCAGTATTTTCAGTCAGACGAGTCTTTAGGGCTGCAAAAAGTACTGTAATTTTATTAGCAAAGATAATAGTGTGTCAAGTAGTAAAATTATTTCAGTAGTAGCAATATTTTCAGTCAAATGAGTTTTCAGGTTAACAAAAAACAACGTAACCTAGTAGCCAAGGTAAAAGTAGTGTTTCAAGTAGTAAAAACCAATTAAGTCAGACATTTTTTTGAAGCTCGAAATAAAAAATTGAAAAACAATAATCTATTTTCAAGTGTTCTAAATGAAAATTCAAGAAGAATTTAGTTTACCCTTTTTTCCCCATTTTTTCGAAATAAGCGTTTTGTCCGATAGAATATCATATATATATATATATATATAAGAGAAAGAAGAAGAGTTTAGGGGGAGGGTATATAACTTGGGAGCTAAAAGCAACATGGATGCCATAGTGTACGGTGTAAAAGGGGGGTAATTGCGTGTCGGGCTTGACTTATAGCGTCTAAATCAGTGTCATACGACCCCGTGTTTCTGCCCACGACCCTTATATGGGTGACTCGATATGAGTGTGTGTAAGTACCATCACAGGATGATATTCGAGCTGAGCGTTCGCCACAATATATATATATACATATAGATTCAAAAAAGGACTTGAGATCGGCCAATTCCAAAGTTTCGATTATCTTTTCCGAGAGGAGAGTGAGAGAGAGAGAGAGAGAGAGGATAACGACCCAATCCCCCCCTCTCTCTCTCTCTCTTCGCGTCTTATATACACGCCTTCGTTTTCTACTGCAAGCAAATATAATCGTACCTACAGTCATTCTGCTTAAACTCCACTCACAGTTTAAGTTTATACTGCGATATTTCTCTAATTATCTCTCGCCTCGAGCTCTCGCAGTTATATACACATTACGCGAGAGAGGTGAAGCTAGATTGTGGATTAGACTAACTATAAACATTACTTGCGCAGCTAATCCCATATCCTATATATATATATGTACTGACTTTCTTTTATGGCAATTGCACTCCTTCAAATCGAGTTTCTCAATTTTTTGCTTTTCAATTAGGAATTTTTTTTTTAATATTTCTAACCCTTTCACGTCTATGGAACATATATTTGTGCCACCTACAAAAACCTTTTAAATCTTAACAGAGTATTACTGTTTTTAAGTCGCTTATTATATGAAACCAATGTCGGTTTTTCAAAATTTATAATGGCGGATCCAATATGGCGGACAATAGTTTAAATTCGTTGGATTTACTTGAAACTTGTTACTTGGGGATTTTTCAGAGATAACTGATTAGAAACTCGATCAGATTCGTAATCAGCGAACTTGAAACTTCATAGTAACAAGTTAAAAGTAAATTCAAACTATTTTTAAATTTTCGACCGCCATATTGGATCCGCCATTTTGAATTTTGAAAAACTGACC
The DNA here is from genome assembly GCF_019393585.1 of Leptopilina boulardi. NCBI lineage: Eukaryota > Metazoa > Arthropoda > Insecta > Hymenoptera > Figitidae > Leptopilina > Leptopilina boulardi. The sequence continues at coordinate 16,579 of NW_026137868.1, forward strand.
TCAGATTTGTAATCAGCGACCCTGAAAACCCTCGCGAAGCAAGTTTTTAAACAAATTGAAACGAATTTTAAATATATTTCGATTGCCATATTGGATCCGCCATTTTGAATTTCAAAAAATTGACCCCAGCGACGTTAAAAACTATAAAGAACAATGTCCAGTTTTTCCTTTAAAAGAGTTTTTGAGAAAAAAAGTAATAATTAAAAAATATAGTGATTTGTAAAAAAATTAGAAATTAGTTTAGTGGAAAAAAAAGTAGTACAAGGAATACAATATCAAGTTCATGTGATAAGCTTATAGTTGTATAGCAGGATTTTCCTCTGGTTTAGATGGAAATTGAATTCAACACTCTCTGCCTTTTCACTTCTCTTTTTGGTCTCATGTCTTCTTCAATTCAGCCTTCTCTCTCTCTCTCCCTCACTCCCTCTGTCACTCTTTTCCCCTCTTTTTCTTTCTTCTTGTATTTTTCTGATGCCTTTGGTCACCTTCGTTGCGCTATCTGCATTTTCAACCCCTTCGTGAGGACATTCTATTGAGATATACGTCCTTTGACGTATATATATATATTCAACTGCATCCAAAAAGGATTTAAGTTTCCCTGGAATTCGCTTGAAAAATTGTATAACATTTTCCAGAATTTTTCAAGCATATTTTTTTTTTTTTTTTTTTGAAAAATAGAATCCTTTGTAATTCTTATTAAAAATTCACGAAGTGTTTTAAAAAAAAAAAATGCCATTTAATTTATTAAAAAAAAAAAATTAAAAATAAGATTTAAAAAAATTATTTGATTCAAATAAATATTTATTTGATCTAATTAGTTTGATTTATTTAAAAAAAAATTTTTTCAAACCAAAGAAAAAATTTTAAGCCAAATAAACTTTTGGTTTATTCAACGAAAAGTTTGGTTAAACAATACATTTATTTAGTTGATTTAACGAAAATTTGGTTGTTTCAAAGCAAATTTTTTTTTCTGGCAAAAATATTTTAAGATACTCTTATTAAAATTGCGATAGAAGAAAAAAAAACTCCTCCGAGAAGAATAAAATAATGTAATGAAAGACGTAATTACGAATTCTCGAATGCATGATGTAGAAAGTAGAAAGAAATTACAATGTTACAAAAGCGCAGTTGGCAATGATGGGAGGGGAAAAAAGGAGGGGAGGGGAGGGGGGGTGAAGTTAAAAGGATGATGGGAAGGGGATTTTGAAAGGTAGGAGAGAAGAGACACGAAGAAGAGAGGTTGAGACCTATTGAAGGGAGAGATAGAAGTTGGGAGAGGCATGCATGGTTGGTGGATTTGCATGTCAATGGCAAGTAATATAAATTACACGTAATTACCCTACCGTTCGAGAGACTCGTGAATTTCATTCCGGTCTATTTTCAACTGCAATCACATTAAACGACCTACAGGCCAAAGGACGAGGATCTGCGAGTTAAAAAAAAAAAAGAAAAAAGTAGCAACTGGAGAGAAAATTCTTGCGTGTATAATTTCTAACTTCTTCTTTGCTTTTTTTACACCCCCTCTTCATTCGTTTCTTACGATGGAAGTCCAATAAACAGCTTTTGCGAGATAACGATCCTACTTACATTACACCCTATCGCCTTTGAAAACTCCTCTCTCTCTCTCTTTCTCTCTCATTCCCAATTGACTTCCCCTTCCATTTTCTCTTCATTCTACCAGTTTTCTCAAATATTCCCGTTAGCTTTTCATTTTTCAACTTATATCGATATCCGCGAGTTTTACAATTTTAACTTTTACCCATAGAAACGATGTTCTCGTCTCAAACAAAGCAATTACTAGGCAGTGGTAAAATTTAAATAAGTTTTTCTTTTACTTTTCTTTTGGCACTCATTGAAGAAAATGTAGGAAATTTTTGTATATAGTTTGCAAATTTCCCTATAAGAGTTTACTGTAAACATGTACAATTTCAAAAATTATTTTCACTCCATAAGGAAAGGTAAAAATTACGAAAGAATTAAAAAATTAATACAAAAAGAAAACAAATAACAAAATTCAGAAATTCGAAAATAAATGTTGTCTGACAGTGAGAGTATTTTTCTACTTAAAAATATTAGTGCTAATAAAAAAGCAGACAATTATTCCAATAAAAAAATTTATAGCAAAAATTGAGGTAAATTTAATTAGAAAAAATATTAATGGAATAATGTGAACTATAACAGTTTTTTTTAACTTAAGAACAAACGAAATTAGTATTAAAATAATAATTTTCATTTATAAATTTTACAGTAACAAAAAGCAAAGTAAGATTTTTTTTTAAATTACGTCAATAAATATTGTCTGACAATGAAAGTTTTTTTTACTTAAAAAATAATGGAAAATAATAAAATATAGAATAAATAATTATTATTTAATTGTACAATTATTTATCAATAAAAAATTCTAAATAAAATTTTAATGCAATAAATAGAAAAATTTGGGGAAAAAAATTTGTCTGTGACTGTTTTTTTCTACTTAAAAAATAATTGAAATGCCAATACAAAACAATATTTACAAACAAAAAAAAAAAAATTAAATTCCAATAAAATTAATAGTAAATTTTGTTGGGAAAATTTCGTCTATGACAATTTTATCTACTTAAATAACTATTTAAGGTGATATACATAAAGAAACAGTAGATAAAATTACAGAGCCAAATGAAAATCTCAGAAGAGTCTGTATTTTAATTTAGATTATAAACTGATAGAAATATTAATGAAAAATCTTGTCTGACTTATACAGTTTTTTCTACTTAAAGCAGTAAAAAAATAGTATTAAATTGAAAAAAAAAAAAAATAAAATGACACAAAATTAATTGTATCCAAAGGAATTTCATAATCTTTAATATAAAATATAAAGATTTTTTTTATTTTATTTTTCAAAATTTATAAATAGAAAATGAAAATGAATCAAATAAAAAATAAATTTATTAACTTCTAAAAATCTGGAAAAATTGTGAAAGGCAGAAGGTTAAAGTGAAGAGTCTCTCGCGGGGGTTTTTGTTGAAAATTTTATTTTTTTGCGACGCCTTTTTTTTAATCTTAACCCGTCCAGTGTACATTAATCTTCGCCTGGGCGCGCATGGTAGAACGTTAAATTTTCTACCAACGGCGTTAACGGGTCTTTATATAATTTTTCACTGCTTGCACAGCTAATGTAAGGTGTTCGTGGGTCTTTGCTATATATATATATATATATATATACAGTCTCTACTCATTATTTTATACGCTTCTGAATATTATTATTAACTGCTAGAGGGACCGAAAAGTTGGAAAGTTGATTCTCACTTCTACGTATCTATTAACCATATAGTTGAAAAAATGGTAATTTCTGCCATTTTTTTTGTAATAAAAAATCTTCTCAACAGTTATTGAAAATTTTCTTTGTTATAATTTAAATAATTTTTTCAGTAATAAATTAATTATATTTTATTTTACTAGAATATAATTTATTTTATGCCTAATTAAATAAATGTTAATAAAATAATAATTAATTAATTAAATATTGAATAGTATTTTAAAAAATTCCAGTTGTGATAAATCTTCCATTTTTCCCATATAACAGAAATGTACCTCATTTGCTAATGGAGTTTTAGTACGGAAAAGATTTCGAGTTGACACAGTTTAAGATGCATGTGAAATTTTATTTTACAAGCAAAAGAAAAATCTTTAGAAATGTTGTAAAAGAGAGAGAAAGAGAGTTGGATACAAAGTTTTTTTCGTATCTGACAGAAGTTTGCGAACTGAAGATAAATCGTCTTGCACGGGGAATGTTGAGGTATCGTCGCGATCTAGTCTCTTTTTCTGGGTTGTGTTTGAAAAAAGGGGGTTTCAAAAAAAAAAAGAAAAAAAAAAAAAAAACAGAAAAAATAGAAAAAAAAGAAAAGAAAGAGCATATATACCTCTGGGGCGGACTAACGTGGCTTGGGGATATGCTGGCGTAAAGTAAAGGCTTTGACCAGGGTTCCGTATGTAAATATACTTTGTGGCCACTATACTATCGAGTATCCTTCGGCTACCCCTTGGCCAACCCTTTCGACCCCTCGTTTTTCAAGGCGCGCACACGATTCGAACCCTGAGACACGTTTTGGACCGAAAAGAAGAGGGAGAAAACAGGATAAGCATGTCATGTACGAATGTGTGAAAAAAAATAGTCAATAAACACCCTCTTATCGTTTATCTCGAAATTGAGAGAGAGAGAGAGAGGCGAGGGGGTTGAATTTAATCAACCGGAAATGATCCCACTTCGAAAACACGCGTTTGTCTAATTGCTCGCGAAGAAGGGTTCGAGGTCGCGTGCAACGATTTTACTCGTTTACTCTTTTGGAAAATTTGTCTCCCTTTTTTTGCACTGCCACTTTTTTTACTTCAAAAAACAATTTACCGAAAATTTACTATACTCACTACATTTTTTTAACTGGAAAAGGAAATTTTTTCACTCTTAAAAATTGAAATAACAAAAAATTTGTTTTATTTTCTTGTAAAGCGCAGTAAAAGAATATTTTTAAAAATGTTAAGTAACAACAAAATTTACTAACCTTCTTTTCGGTTTTTTTTTTCCATAATTGTAGTGTAATTTCACAAATACATTCACAAAAACGATAAATTTTTTTTAAATTTCATAATATCATAATTCATAATATAAAAAGAATATTATAATAAATTCTGAACATATTTCACGTGTATGAGAAGAATTCTAAAAATATTGAGGTAACGAAAATTTTCATTTATCGAATATTGTATAGAAGGAAATTTTTTTTTTTTTTTTTTTTGAAAATGAAATCTATATAATATAGGAGAAAAAAAATTGGAGACAAAATTAATTCTAAAATCCGAGTTGAAAGTAAGTATTCTATCCTATTAGAAATCGGCTTTGATCGGTCCGAACGACTCGCATGAACTGTGACCGCCTTATTTCATTCGACGTTCTAAAGCCGCTCCCGAATAAGGGTAGTAATTTGCTACTTGCACTTCAAATCTATTGGTCTATCGACTCTTTCACCTTCCGTCTAAGGATGAATTAGCTTCTTTCTTCAAGAAATCTGCGGTTTCTTTTTCTCGTTATTTTCTTTTTTTTACTTTTTAAAACTTTAATAGCTAATTCACAAGGGGGAAAAAGAAAGTTGCGTCGATAATTCCACTTGAAATATAATCAAATTATTTCATTAGGTGAATTTTTTTTTAAGTACATTAAATGACATATAAACTTATCGGAGATGCGATATTTACTGATTAATCTAATTGTACAATTATTAAATCGTCTTTTATTCTAATCGAAAAATAGTTCCATTAGCTGTTTTTTTTTAAATTGACCGCGTTTTTTTATGTATAATTTTCATGTCGCACTGTCAAAGGATTACGATAGACTGACTGCTCGTGGTAAATAAGACAATATTCTGTTTTTCAATCATGTAGAGCAACGCACCATTGAAATATAGAATTCTATGTAGGTGAGCGGATGTTACCATGACGGGAGTGGCCTTCCGGGTAAGGTCGGATGTTCCCCGAACACTATTAACTTCATTTTGAATCGAACATTAGTTTTAACAGCTTTCGATATTTATATCATTTTTTTTTTATTTCACTAATTTTTTTTTTTTTTTTTTTTTGACGGTAAATAACTAAAATTAGTTTTTTTCATATTTTTTCACCACAGAAGTCAAAAAAATATTTTAACAAAAATGTCCTTTATATTCAAAACAATAATTTTTATATTTAACATAAAAATATATTTCAAAATATTTGATATAAATAAATATTTAGTTGCAATTTGAATTTAATTTAATAAATTTTTTCAATGTAAATTATAAAAAGAAAAAATTCAAATTATTACAAACATTAAATTATGTATAAATTAAGTAACTGAGAATAAATGTTAATTAAAAAATAATAGTTGTGTTATAATTTTATCATTATATAATGACAACATCGGGCTATTATGATGACAAGCGATTCAATTATGAACATACGCATTCTATATAAACTCACAGTGCAACATTAAAGTAAATATATTCAAGGATTAAAAATTTTTTTCATCCTTCATTTTACAAGTTTTATTAAATAGTATACTATTTTATAATGAGTTTTATTCTTTTCTTATTTATTTCTAAATATAAATATAACGTTGGCATCCTCTTCAGATATTCGAAAATTTTACATTATTATTAGGGGAATAGTGTCAGGGTTGGACACTTGGCTTTTTTTTAAATAAGAACACTAGCGCCACCTGTGTGCGTACGTGACGAATCTTCTAGTAGCGTAACCTAACTTTTTGTGACATTACATTTTTGGAGAATCAAAAGTAGCGTCTCCTGTGACTTCGGTGCAATCGAAGCGACAAAAAAAGTTTTGTTTGACTTGTGAATAAACCTAAAAAATGTGATAAAAGCAAGAATTAGGCAAGGTAAGCTTATTGAATGTATTGTGGGGTACATAATTTAAGAAGAAAAAAATTGAAAAATCGAATCGCGACACATGTCTGGTTATGGTTAGCACAATTCGAAAATAATGCTTCTAGTTAGGGTTGGACACCCATATAATTATGAATTTGACACAATTTATAAATAAATAAATAATTATAAATTTTATTTTATTGATATTTCAGTGCAAAATTGTGCCAAAGATATTAGAAAAATAATACTTAAATTGTATAAATTTTTTTCATCATTTCATTGAGTTATTTGGAACAATAAAGCGTTATTTTTTGTAATTTGAGTTCATTTCTTTTTTAAACCCATGAAGCTTTACAATTTGTAAACAATAAGTAAAGATAAACATGAAAAAATAACAATAAAAAACATTACAAATGTTATTTTACGTTTTTACCAATAATGCGTTTCGATTTTCAAAAAGTGTCCAACCCTGACTGAAAAGTCCAACCCTGACTAGATTTTTTTTTTTTTTTAAATGTTTATAACTTTTTTAATTTTGGACCAATCAATTTACGGTCCAGAGCAAAAGTGTTCCTCTTTTGTAGATCTTTCCACCCATATACCACAATTGACTGAATTTATCTAAACAAAATATTTATAAACAAAAAATCAAAACTGTGTCCAACCCTAACACTATTCCCCTATTGTATTATTTATTTTATTATTTATTTTTAATCCAAATTTTAAAATTGGAAAAAACTATTCGTTACTTATACAAAAAGGAGGTAATAATTTGTAAAAAAAAAGTTCACAAAGAAAAAGTTCCCCCAACTTTTTTTTTTCGAAAAGTACTTCCTGCCTTATTTGTTTTTTTCACAGAAGCTATAAATTGAAAAAATAAAATCGATTTTCACATGAGAGAGAAAGAGAGAACTTCCCATAGTATATATAAGCTTTCTCTCTCTCTCTCTCTCTCTTTCAGTTGGCGATATAAATGAAACAAACGAGGCGTAACACAACCGAGAAAAACTGTTAGTTCTTCTTTATCCGGGCAATAAAAAAATAAAAAATGACGATCGTTAAAAAAGTACCTTTCGTTAATTCATGTTAAACGAAAAATCGCCGAAGCGCGTTATATGACTCTGTTACGGGGTTTGTGTGCGGTAATATCCTAAAGGTTCTTCGAAGGATGTCCTCTCTCTCTCGACATTCTGTGAACGTCTCTTAGGGTTATTGCGTGCTATGAGAGTAAAGGATAAAAAAAAGAGAGAGAGAGAGTCCGCTGTTGGTCGCATTACCATAAATTTTCGCCATCAGCAAGTTTTGTGCACGTCTATGTGCCATGTCCTCTTCTTCGCTTCTGTATATACCATCTCTTCTTCTTTTTTTTTTTTTTTATTTTTTCTATCCAGCCTCTACAGTTTTGTTCGTGCTTTTCTTTTTCACCCTTCAAGCTCGTTTTTTGCTCGTTTTTAAGCTTCCACCTCGAGTTCGAACCTGGTCGAAAAAAATCCTAACGAACTTCCATTTCCAGCCTCTCTCTCTCTCTTTCTCTTTTGCTTGATCGCGTTCGCAGGGTTCTGATACACTGTATGTAGAATTCTGGACTGGGTAATTTTGACGCCACTCGTTCTGATTGAGTTTTAAAGGCAGAAGGCGAAACAAGTTTTACACCCATATATGTATCCTATTTTTCTCCATGTATTGGAGAAGAAAAATTCCTAAATTAATATTGCAAATTTTCTGTTAGGAAAAGCTTTGCTTTTTTTTCTGTAAAAATAATTCAATTTCTTTGTTTAGTCTTTAAATATCGAAGATGCAATTTTACTCTCTAAATCTGAATTAGTCATTAACTAAATTGAATTATACAGGTAGAAATTTTGTCATGGCCCAAATATGTGGCGTCCATAAAATTTGCATGAAACGCCATATCTAATTTGGAACACAAGATGAAGCTACATTTTGACGCTTCCTAGATCTAGCCCGTATGAGGCGTTTTAAGCCATTTTTGGGCCAAATATGGCAATTTCTACACGGGTTAGTAACTTATATTTTGCTTTTGAATTGGTAAAAATTAATTATTACTCCGTGTAGAAATTCCCCTATCAGGGCCCTAGTAGGGAATAGCCACACCTGATCAGGGTCAAATCAGGGCGACCGGAAAATGTGGATTTTCTAATCAGGACTACATCAGGCGCGGCGTTTCATTCCCTAATAGGGCAGCCTGATCCGGCCCCGATCTGGGCCCTGGCAAAATTTCTACAGTAAAAGTTATTTACTATCGATTTATGAAAATTCAACTAAAAAGCAAAAAGTGAGTAACTAATTCAAAATTACTAAAATTTTCTAATTTTTCTTTTTCCCTGATGAACAAATTTTAACTAATTTGCAAAGGAACCAAGCAAAATGTAGGTAATAATTTCGACGAAATATATATACTCTTCGGTAAAGTATATTGTTCGTTATCGAATGAAATTGTCGTCTGAGTTCGGAGTGACCGAAAGTTATAAATGAACGGGCTTCGTAATAGATACGGATCTAGGTATTCGAGGACAATAGATTGGTCGAATGAATGGTCGACACAGGAAGCATTTCCCATCTGATTTTGTGAATGGATGGGTGTGCGTATATGACACGTTTGGCTGTGTCGTGTGAAACGAGGCGAATCGCCCTGGCGTCTCCTCCGACTCTCTCTCTCTCTCTTCCTTTTCTCATCCTCTAAATACTCTACACTCTATAGATGATATATATATATATATATATACACACACGAAGGATCACGAATTTGATTATTTTCAGTTTCCCTGGATTCAGCTAACAAACTTGTATATGTACATCGTAAGCCATGCACATGCATACAAATTAAGAGTGATACAAAATCCACTTTAGTATATATATATATGGGGCATTCCACGGGAGATTTTCATTGAAAATTTTTTTTTCCCCGAAACATTTTTTTTCGAAATCTTATCGAAATAAGGAAATACGTATTTTTTTATTTTTTTTATCTGATGAAAATGAAGAAAGTTATGATTTTTTGAAATTTTACGTCAACGAAGAAAGTGTGTTTTTGGAACATTTTTTAATCTATTGTACTAAGAAATTAAAAATTATGCTATATATGAAATTTGTTCATTTTTTCTCAAATTTTTCAAATGTGTGCTAAAAAATAACGTACCTATAACAGAAACAACAAAACAGTTGAAATTAAACTTATAAAGTGAGTTTTCTCAAAAGAGACACTTTCGATTTTTAATTTTTTTTTTGCATTACAATCTCTGATGACTGAAGAATTTTTTCCCCTATCTGCGAAAGTGGTACTTTTAGTTTTTAAATTACTATTTACAATTTTTAAGCTTGACGCAACGATTTTTAGTATGTTTTTATGAAAATTAAAAAAAAACAAATGAATATTCATGGAAAAAGGTTATATTTGTAGAAAAAATGCTTAAATTCTGTGAGCCGTACTAAAAAAAATTATAAATAGTAATTTAAAAACTAAAAATACCACTTTTGCAGATAGGGGAAAAAATTCTTCAATCATCAGAGATTGTAATGCAAAAAAAAAAAAATTAAAAATCGAAAGTGTCTCTTTTGGGAAAACTCACTTTATAAGTTTAATTTCAACTTTTTTTGTTGTTTCTGTTATAGGTACGTTATTTTTTAGCACATATTTGAAAAATTTGAGAAAAAATGAACAAATTTCATATATATAGCATAATTTTTAATTTCTTAGTACAATAGATTAAAAAATGTTTCAAAAACACACTTTCTTTGTTGACGTAAAATTTCAAAAAATCATAACTTCCTTCATTTTCATCAGATAAAAAAAATAAAAAAATACGTATTTCCTTATTTTTCATATAGATTTCGAAAAAAAATGTTTCGGGGAAAAAAAATTTTCAATGAAAATCTGCCGTGGAATGCCCCATATATATGACGTTATTAATCCAAACTAAAAAAAAAAGTTTTTGTTACATGTGATAGAAAAAAGAATAGACAAACAGAAATCAAAATGTAGTTTGAAAATTGAAAATTTTGTTACTGATTTTGAAATTTTGTAGATCTGTTATTCAAAAAAGAAGGGTACAAAAAGTAAATTTGAATAAGAATTCAATTCTAATTAGATATATAAATCTAAATTTTGTTTTTTTGTAAAACATATTAAAAAAAAACACGAAAGTAAAAAAAAATATATATATATTGTGATATTTCGATATTTTCCTAAAAAAATATATATATATCCATAACTCAATAATACATTTCTGCATCGTGTGATTTGGAAGTTGTGCAATTTTTGTCGACTCTTAAAATCCACTTATCGCCTCCGGCATGGAATCTCCTTTTCAAATTCATCGTTTTGAGCGTTTGCGCGCTTCTACCTTCGATTCGCGAAAAAAGTTGACGAAAGAGAGTGAGAGAGAGAGAGAGAGAGAGATCCAAGTGGTGCGAGCGGCTTCGCGAAAATGTGAAAATTTTTCGATGGTGAACTTGCCGAAATGAATAAAACATAGGAGAAAAAAAGAAAAAAAAGATCGAACCCGTTCGAGACTTGTGATTTATATCTGCTCAACAGCCCTTTATCGATTCTAACTCCGTAAAATTCATTTAAATTATATTCACGACTATGAGCTTCATAAATAATTACATCTGTTTATCTTACAGTTTCACGTACTATGTATAAATCGAAAAAATTTATTTGAATTTTTATTTTTATTATTAATAAACATTCTATAATTTTTCCCCTCGCTAATATATATATATATATATGAATTTATCAATTGTTTTGCTTGAAGAAATCTTTTAAATTCAGAATTAATTCTCAGCAGTGAAATGAAATTTCATTCAATATACAATCTCTTACAATCTTATATTGTTTTGAACTTCATTTTAAGAAGGTGTCGTTGCGCGCGAGAAGGTTTTGTAATATCGAATAAATAATCAGAAAACTTGTTTTCAATAAATCATATAAAAAAAAAATGCGATGGCCCTTTATTTTCTATTGTTTTTACTTTTGAAGATTCCTTCTTTATTATTAATTATTAATAAAATTGCTTTGAAATTGTATAATATCTAATTTGTCGTTCTCTTTTAAAATACATGTATAATATTGGCGTTGAAATGATTGTAATTAAAATTCAAATTTTCGAGAGTTAGGTAGGAACAAGAAGCGTGTGCCTTGTTAAATTTCTCGGTCGAACGCATCAGTCGAAGTAGAGCGAAACCGATGGCCAATAGTTGACAGGGTCTTTCTCTCTTTTCTTCTCTTCCCCCTTTCTATATATTGTGCTTTTGATCTCGAAAAAAAGTTTCTTTTACAACATTTCATCAGAAGCAATAAAAAGTACTGAGCATTCAGCACATTCATTTTTTTTTTATATACAGATATATAGTAATGTCTTTTATATAATCAATAATTTAACAGGTAACAAATAATGAAAAGAATTTTTAAACTAAAAATATTTATCGTTCAAAAAATTAATGTGGCATCGAAAAAAATTTTTTTTTTAGTTAAATATATCATCAAAAAATAAAGAGAAGTACAAAATAAATAATACTCGATTAAAAATATGTCAAATTTAATTAAAATCAAATGTACACAATAGCAACATTTTTCGAGAAAAAAGAAAATCATTTTTCCGCATTATTCATTGCACTGACAATGAAAATTTATAATTAATGAAGCAAAATGGAAAAGCAAATTTTGCAAATACCCTCATCATATTTCATTGTAAATATACAGATATAATACTGTATTTTAACTTTGATTTTTCAATAATAAAAAAGAAAAAAAAACAAACAAAAAAAAAGGTATTGCGAGTAGGTGAACAATGATTCGTCCACAACGTTTGTTGGTCTAATGGGACTCGTTCGACCGGGAGCGCGTTAATAAAATGAATTTTCCAATAATGGTCCAATAACCAATAAACGATGTTGGTCGTCGAAAAGGTATCTCTATACATATATATATATATAAACGTTTTTCAGGACTTTCAAATATTGGAAATGGAAAAGCGTGCACGACGAAAACACTCAGCATCAATGCAGATTCCTGTGGCTCGGAAAACATGAGCTTCGAAACACAAACAACCAACTCCCAAGAACAACGAACATCAAGCGTTTCATCGCGCGAAGAAGAGAAGAACCAGACTTTCAAGTAAGTCAAAATTTCTCTCTACCGTTCATGGCATGGAATTCTAACTTTAATTTATTAATTCAATATGCTCAATGTCATTAATTACTGAACTAATTTTGAGAAAATTATGATTCTTTTTTTCTTTTTAAATTGACTCGTTCAATTACAGATGGATAAACATTGGTTATTTTCTCTGTTAATTTAATTTAATCTGAACAAATTTTCGAAAAATTAAAATGAAATTTATTCTTTATTCTATATATATATATAATATATTCTAAAAAGTATATTTTCTCAATGGTAAGAAAATTAATTGATATATTTCAATTTAGTTTGAAATATTTTTGATTATTTGAACATTTTAACACTTGAGAATATTTTAATTTATTCGCATAGATATTTCAAAATAGTAAAATACTTTAGGGAATTCTGAGAATATTTCAGTATCATTTAGAAGACTTCAAAAAACTTCAAAAGATACTTCAAAAGATACTTCAAAAGATACTTCAATTTACCGAAGTGAATTAATTATGAAGTTACACTGTGAGAAAAAAAATTTAGTGTTTGCAACAAAATTGTTTGATTAGTCAATTTTGGTTCTTATAACCAAATTTTGGTTGGCTGAAACAAAGTCGTAGAGTTATCTCAACCAAACATTTGGTTATAGATCAACAAAATTATTTGGTTGAACATTTTTAAATTCCAACCAAAATTTGGTTACGACAACAAAATAATTTGGTTAACACAACAAAATAGTTTGGTCTAAAAAACCAAATGATCGTTTATTGTCCTAACGAAAATTTGGTTGCGACAACCAAATAACCAAATAATTTGATCAACCAAACATTTTTGTAATGCCAACAAAAAACACTTAACCAAATTTTTTGGTTGACTCAAACAAATAGTTTGGTTGCTTAAATACCAACAAAATTTCTTTGTTAACCCAACCAAATTTTGGTTGCTCTGACTAAACATTTTTCTCAGTGTATGAAGACGAAAATTAATTTGTATAAATTAATTTTTATATATAATAATTTTTTTATATTTTTCTGTGTCTATTTACACAGAAAATATTGAATTATTTTTTTTTAAATTGATGTATGCAAAAATTCAATATCCGTTATTGAATAAAAAAAAGAATATTCCTGAGAAATATTCACAATTTTGTTAATTTATGTCGATATGCGAAGTTTGAAACAAGATTTTATAGCTTCGCAATACCTTTGTGAATAATCAGTCAGCAACTGAGGATATTGACTCGGTGTCAGCCTAGTGTCAAATACCCTAATCGAGGGAACTGCACTTCCGCTTGAACGAAAGTACTCAACGTAATAGTCCAAGTCCAAACGACTCAATGAATCAGACTTTGACTGGTTGCATAATTTGTTTGCGGGCATTTGAAACTTACAATTAGCTCAATAAAATAAAAATAGTTCATTTTTTTCAAATTCTCGTTATCTATTTATATACAAAAATTATTTCATATTTATAAAATTCAAAAATTTTGTTTTATACTTTTGGAAAAAGTAAATAAATTTTTTCTTTTTATTAAAAAAGAGTTTATATTAACACTTTTTATTCTTAATAAAAAGTGAGAAAAAAAATTTATTTATCCAATATTTATATATGTCATTAATTTTGTTTACATATATTATCGTGAAAGTAAAAACTAAAACTATGAATTTTTCATTTTTTTTTGTGCAAAATTCTTTACTATCGAATTTGCCTCTTAAATCCCAAACATATCATAAAAACAGAACATTTCAGACTTCGAAGACCGTCATAAAATGTGAGAGCCAAAAACAAAAAAAAAATTGCCGTGACGTATAATCGATTTTTATCTGAAAAGTATATGTAACTTCTTTTTTGTACGTAGAAAAAAGGGGAAAAAAATTTTTTTATACTTCAAAAAGCCTAAAACAAAATTTTTTTTGGAATATAACAAAAATTTTTGAAATAGAACAGAAATTTTTATTTTATATTAAAAAAAGGGTAAAATTTCAATTTAATAAGCAATAATTTTCTTTTATGTTTATACTTTAATTGTACTTGTATTCAAATTCGTTAAAATTTTGTTTTAGTAGTAAAAGCCAGTTTCAGTCTGACACAGTGGGTTAAATTCATGTATTTTTTAGTGAATCGATAAAATTTTTCTGAAAAAAATATTATAATATAATAAATATATATAAAAATATAATAACAATTATTATTATTATTATAATTATAATAATAAATATTAATTATTATTACAAAAAATATTATTTAATATTGATAGAGAGATAAAATATAAGAATATATAATAAAATAGAAACGAAATAATTTTAATTAATTATTACGTAAAAAAGAAGAGTTTGAGAATGGTTTACGATTCATTATATCAATGTCTCTGTCGTTGACATTTTATTAATAAAAGGGGAGTAAAAGATTTACTTAATTTTTTCAATGATTGTTATTTATGTACTTGAATATGTAACATGTCAACGCACTGTACTTGACATAGTCTATGGTTCTCATCATATTTAAGCACATTGAAGTATCATCTTAGGTAATTTGTTATTAATTAAATTGTTATCTAAATAGAGAATAAATTGTAAATACAAAGAGAAAATTGAATCTGTCAGCTGCAAGATTCCCCTTATCTAACATAATACATTTTTTTTACACTGCGGATATTTTATATATATATATATATATTTATATATATTTATATATGTGTATATAATTTGGAATAACATTGGTAATTGCGATGGAGATCCATTAGAAGGTGTGCCATCAGTTGGACCGGAAGCAGGAAGTAATGTGGTTTTACATGTAGACTGTACACATTCACAGAGGTCTCTTTGGCGGTTTATTGATGCTTGTTGGATCAATTGTTTCGATTATTGTGCGTTCTTCATTGTTGTTGTTGATCCGTAAGTGTGTATTGCAAACCAATTATATTCCTTAATTAAATTCTGCAATGAATTTATTTTCATTTCGAATTTATTTTTTTTTAAGTTCATAATTAGTATTTTACACGCAGATAGAACAAATCTATAAAACTGAGTTTACCAATAACATAAGGCAGAATTAAAAAAAAAAAAAATACCCTAGATATAAAATATAATTAAAAAAAAAAAAAAAAATAATTTCTCCACATTCGTTACGCTGATTTTGCAAAATCGAATAAAAATTCTGACTCTTTTGTCAGTAATAATGAAATTGTCAGCAATTTTTTTTTGCATATAAAAAAAAAAATAGTGGAATTGAATGTCAATCGCAAAAAGTGTATCACTGTTAGACAATATTCTTCTTTTTCTTGCTATTCCAGCAATTTTCTTTTTCTCTATGCAATCTTTAGCATTGTTCGAACAATACAAAGGCACGATTATCTGAAAATAACAGTGTAATTGTTCTCGTGGTAATAACAATTTTTTATATTGACTATTTTTCATGACACTTTAAAATCCATTATATTGCAAAAATTGTCATTTTTATTTGAATATAAAAAATATTTAAATTTAAAAATTAAAAATTATCTTATTATTATTTTTATTATCATTTTTTATTAAAATTATCAAGCGATTGATAATGCAAAATATTCACTAGAAATATTAACTAAACAAGTTGTAAATTCAGATATTCATTACATCAACATTTTGCTTCCTCTTTACGATAAGCAAAAGAATTTTCTTCCTCGTGGACAGTAGTACCTGTACAGTAGTTCAAGTAAATATTTTGTTAGACACGTTTACAATATTGTCAGTAGTACAAGTAAATATTTAGTCAGACATTCTGGATTTGACCTTCAGATGACCTTGAATGACCTTGATTTGACCTTCAAATGACCTTGAATGACCTTGACTTGACCTTCAAATGACCTTGAATGACCTTGACTTGACCTTCAAATGACCTTGAATGACCTTGACTTGACTTTGACCTTGAGTCATACTTTTAAAACCCTTCTAAATTTTTTCAGTGGTTTAAATAAATATTTAGCCAGACATTCTAAATGTTTGAAATTTTCTCAGTAGTATCACTCAGTAGTATTACTCAGCAGTAGTACAAGTAGTAGTACAATATTGTCAGTAGTACAAGTAAATATTTAGTTGGACGGGTTTGCAATTTTGTTAGTAATACAAGTAAATATTTAGTCAGACATTTTTTATTTGACCTTCAGACGACCTTGAATGACCTTGACTTGACCTTCAAATGACCTTTAATGACCTTGACTTGACCTTGACCTTGTGCCAACACTTCTAAACTTTTTCAGTGGTTCAAATAAATATTTAGCCAGACATTCTAAACGTTTGACATTTTCTCAGTAGTATCACTCAGTAGTATTACTCAGCAGTAGTACAAGTAAATATTTTGTTAGACACGTTCTTTCTAAAAAAAAATCGAATAACATTGATTATTCTTATTCTCTTACAATTTAGATTCAATTGGTAGGTTCTTTTTAAGGTAATTTGTGTTGTTTGAAGGTAAAAAAATAATAAAGACCTGCTGTTTTGCTTAAAAAAAAATTTTTGGAAAAAAGACGATAAAATTTTTTTTTTTGGGTATTTTTTAAAATTCTTTGGTCAGATTTGAGATATTAATATGATAAATGAGCATACCAAATTTTATCTAAATCCATTAAAACCTGTTAAAGTTATCTTCTAAACAAAAAAGGAATCCACACACACATCCGGACAATTGATCAGGATCTTATATAACATGTTTCTATATAGAGAAAAATTTGTTTCTAACACTTTGAAAATTTTTAAAAACAAAAATAGTTAATTAATTACAAATTTCTATATTAAAAATTGAAAACTTTATTGTTTCTTCTTTGGGGAAAAAAATGATAAACAATATGTTATTTTTTTTATTTTTATAATGTTCTTTATTGTATAATCAATTTCGAAGTTAATTTTAGTATAGGGTACATTTTGCCTTTCTGTTAAAGGCAATGGTGCGGTCGATGCTTAACTTTCTGTTTTCCTGGTAAATTTCAGATGCGCTTGATGTTACGTATATTGTGAGAATATATATATAAACACTATATATATATATACATGTTAACCACACACACGAAATAGGCGTTCGAAATAACACCAATGTGAAGCAAATATAAACAGAAAATTTCATTACAACGAAAACAAGATAAATAGATTTTAATATTTTATCACAATTGTGAAATAAATAATGAAAATTAATTAATTTTCAATTATTGAATTTAAATCTCTTATATTATAACAAGCATATTGATAGTATTTTTGATTTCTTTTTTTACCACTAACTGTGCTTTTACTAATTTTGTCAAATTTTTTAATTAAAAGCAAATTTATAAAAAAAAATTTTAAACAAAAAAAAATGAAGAGATTTTAGTTTTTTGGATTCTTTAAAATAAATTGAGTAATAAATAATAAAAATGAATTAAGACAATATGAAACATAAAAAAATTAAATTATAATTAATTATAAATAAAATTTTTAAGTTATACACTTCAGTGATAGATAATATTTCTTTGTTCATATTCCTCATGAGCAATTGTATCAGCTTGTGAAAATTTTGAAACTGAAACAGTTGTTTGAGGATCATAATTCAAAATGTCCGGTACTTTAATCTGAAAATTTGTTTAAAAAATATTGTAACAAATTACTTTTATGCATGTAAATGTTTAAAAAATGTATCTTACATTTGTATTACTTTTTAACCAATGAGCATATCGATTAGTAATTTCTAAATGTTTAATTCCATGCCAAATAACTTCCATTTTTTCAAGATCATGAGATATATTTTTACGTGAAAACCATTTGTCATTTACTTGATTTCTAGGTGGAATGAAACGTAATTTTTTCGGTAAAGCTGTGCCAAATGCATATGTTTTTTTTGCTTTATTTTCAATAATTCTATCATGAATCAATTGTTTACGAGTCATTTCAAGTTCAATGGCATTTGCCGAGTTTCTTATTAAAGCAACTGGTTTTGGTACCGTTGGCATTTCCTTTACAAGTACCTGATGTGATTTAAAATTTAAATTATTCTGTTCCGATTTTTTTTTAACTATTGATAAAATTATTCATTCAATTATTATTAATAATTATTAATAATTAATTATTTATTATTATTAATTATTAATTCTTATTAGTTATTATTAACTATTATTAATTATTACTAATTACTCGACTAATTATTATTAATTATTACTTATTATTATTAGTTATTATTAATTGTTACTAATTGTTACTAATTATTACTAATTAAATTAATATTAATGAAATTAAATGAAGCAATTATAACCTTTGTGGATTTACATGCGTCGGCGGTGAAAATTATTTGAAACATGTCTTTAAGAACTTCTTCATTGATACGTTCTAAAGGACCACTTAATTCACGTAGCCATTCGCAAAAATCGTGACAAATTTTGTCAGTGATTTTAGTAGCCCTATTATGTAATGAAGCGTCTGGATTGTAACCTTTTAAATCCTCCTTTTTCAAGGGACGCCATATTACAGCCTAGAAAAATTTATCATTTATATTTTTACAGCAAAAAAAAAAAAAAAAATTGATCTTAAAATATAAAAATTTTTTTTGATACCTTTCGTCGCGGTTTTTTTAAAAAACGGGCATATGGATTTAAATCGTTTACTTTACGATTATCAGGTGACGATTGATTTTCGGACGGTGGATGTACCTAAAATTGATTATTTATTAATTTAATTTAGCTTTTGTGTAATTAATATACAATTCTAGTTTTCTCAGTAGTCAATGTCAAGTTTAGTCAGACATAGTTTTAATTCTTCTATTTTTAGTATTATTATTTTTAGCATTGGTAGTGCCTCTGATAAGAAATTTTTTTTAAATGTTTAGTTATTAGCTTTGAATATTCGTATAACTTTATCTCAATAGTAAAAGTCAATTTCAGTCAGACGTTATGGTATTATTTCTCAAAATGCTACTTTTGAAATTAGTAGTATAATACATTTTCAGTCAGACAGTTTTAATTTTTCTCATATTTTTTCAATAATTTGAGGTGAAATTAAAAAAAAAATAATAATAATTTGCTTACAATTAAATCAGTTGACAAATCACTGGTACTTTTTTCATTGTTCACAATAATATTATTATCCTTTGAAACGTCAATTTCAGTTTCCGTAACATTTTTCGGATACCAAACAGGCATATTGAGAATTGTAGCCACTTTATTATATAATTTAAGTGGTAGAACACGTCGAAGTTGTCGTGAATTACATTGAAATGGCTGTTGTTGGGAAAATTCAAGGTCAGGAGAAAATTTATTGGAATTCAAATAAAGTTTCGATTCCGCGAGTAATCTCAGCAAGTTCAATGATATTTTCAAAGCTTTTTTCAAATCAGGATCACTATCATATTTTCGAATTTCTCTATTCTTTATCGAATACCAATTGCATAGAATTTTTAAAATTTCACCCAATGAATTTTGTTTATTCAAACATTTCTCTAATAACACTAATAATTCCTGTTGATTATTAGTTAATTCAAATGATTTTTCCATTTCATTTTCCTCTAATGTTACAATATCGTCAAATGATATATTTTTTTGATCAGAAATTAAATCAATACTTGTTTTTGCTCTGATAAAACGTGATTTTTTTTCTTCATCAGCTATTGAAGAAATATCAATTTGTCCAACTGTTGTTTTTGTACGTGATAATTTTTTTCGTTTTACTTTTGAATTACTTGAAATATTTATTGAGGATTCAATTTTTGATTTTGGACTTTGAATTTTAACAGTTTTTATTTTTTCATTTTGTTTTCGTGAATCTTTAGGTGTTGAAACATCACTAGAGGGATTGTCGTCATCATCGTCATCTTCGAGTTCACTGTCATCTAGTGATTTTGAAACAATTGCTGTAATACGCGATTGCATGGATATTGCTTTTCTTGAACGTAGTGCTTTTAATGATTCTAAACTTGGTTTCCAAACCAGTGGCGCATGACATGGCGCGAGATATTTTGAGATATCTAATGCTTCATTTGATACATCGGCTCGAGCATCTTCCGATTCGGAACTTTGACCACTTGGTGATGATGGTTTCGAGATATCTGATATCGATTGAGCGGAAGCTGATTTTACACTAACTTTTTTATCAATACTTTTTGGTGATAAACTATGATCTTTTGATAAAATACTTTCTTGTGATATTTCCGATTTATCTTCTTCGATTGGATCATCGATTTTTGATTCTCGATCTTGAATTAAGGTATCAAAATCTCGTATTTCTAATTCAGGAACTGTTACTGAACTCTCATCATCTTCAATTTCAGATGATTTTGAAATTAATTGACTAAATTTTGAAAATTTTTCAAAAGATTTATAAAGACAAGGAAGACATCTATCTGAATTTTTTCTTGGATAAATTTTTATCAATGGAATTCTCGTTAAGGATTTTTCTTCAAATTGTTTGTTTTGAAATTTTGTACTCGAACCAGAATTACTACGTGTGGTGGAGATAATTGTTTTTATCTCAATATTTTGTTTTGTTGGAAAAAAATTTACATCCAAATATTTTGGAGCAATTGTTTTTAATTTTTCGCGTATATTTTTGTAGTCAATAAATTCGGTTTTTTGTTTTCGACTTTTTTTCACTGATTCAATTGATTCGCTTGTTGACAAATTTTCTGTTTTTAAAATTTCTATGCTAGATTCTAAGATGGGGAAATTATCTTTAGGTTTTGTTAAATGTTTAAGAGCACGATATGCATATCTTGTGGATTGATTTTTTATTTTTGAACTACTTTTTTTATCGATTGCTAATTTTTGTGTTTGACAATTTTTTGAATCATTAATTTTTTCATTTTCTTTTTGATTAATATCCAATGATTCGTCCTGTCATGTTTTAATTTGAAAATCGTTATTTTTAATTTGACTATCATTTTTAATATCATTCAATTTGGGTTTATTGAAACTAAAAGAATATTCGGAAACAATTTCTGGAATTGAATTATTTTCAGCTTCAATAATATCATCATTGGAAATACTATCCATGGGGATTAACTTACGAAAGCTTGGATGTAAACTTGCATATCCTAATTTAGGAACTCTTAAATAATCTTTTGCAATATTTTTTGGGGATTTAAGTTTTTCTTCTGATTTTTCATTTTTTGAAATAGTTTCTTTTCTATTTAAATCAGGATTAATATCAGATTTAGAATAATCTTCATCTGATGATTCGTGTGTTTCAATGGAACTTGGAATTGATACTGTTTTAGCAAAACTTGCCAATAGACTGGCTTTTCCTAATTTTGGTGCTTTTACAGGTTTTTGAATATCAGATAAGGGAAAATCATCATTTTTTATTATTAATTTATCCAAATTTTCAATTTCCAATGAAATTTCACTTTTTTCAATTAGTTTAACATTTTTTTGTATTTTACATGAATGTAATGAACATAATGATTTTTTTAATTCAGGAAATGAAGATTGACTTTTTTTCGATGGTAAATATTTTTTGAGATCATCGTCAAATATTTGTGGAGATGGTTCATTTTTATGAAAAGGACACGATTCTTTAGTGAAAAATTGTAAATTAGTTAAATAATTTTTATCATCACTGGAATTCTCTCTACGAAGGACTTTTTTTTCTTTTAACAATTGTAATTTTAATAAGACATTATCATCAAGTTGATTATCATTTTGATTTATTGTTTGATTCTTATCGTTAAAAATATCAGTGAATGATGATTTTCTCGATGGTGTTGGTGGTGAGATTTTAACAATTGGTTCATCGTGAACTTGACTGAGATTATTTAATTCTACAGAATCGTGAGAATCAAAATTTAAATTATTATTCGAAGGAGAAATAAATGGAAAATGGGAAAAAGGATCTCTTACTTTTCGTACTTTTCTTTCTAAATCATTGCACACTTCATTCCAATAAGATTCTGATTTTGCGTTTGGTAATTCCCATCTAGAGGAAAAAAAAAAACAAAAAATTTTTTTTTGGAGTTAAAAATAAATTAATATTGATTTCCATTTTACAGAAACATTAATTTTGTTTGATAGTTGCAATTATAATTATAAAAAAATGAACGAAAGGTGTAACAAAAAGGTTAATTAACCTACCTTGACTTTTTAATAAAACGCATCTTTGTTCTATCGTAATGAAAATTTAATGCATGTTTTTTTCGTAGTTCACACATTTTTTACGTTGAAAATTAGATTAGATTATTTTATGGAGAGAATTTAATTTAAATTTAATTTACTTAAAAAATATTTTTTAGAAAAATTAGAGCACAAAAAATTTATAAATTATCACTGTCATTTTAAGAGCTATTTTCAGATTGAATATCGATCAAACTTTTTCAAATTTTTCTACTTATCTTTTGAGTAATAATGAAGAATGCAACATTTTTCGACAAGATGGTGCTATTTAAAGGAGATAATTTAAAAAAAAAATTTTAAATACAAATTTTTATTAGAAATTATTAGTGAAATGGGATAAAAAAATTTTTTTAATAAAATCATAGAGACTAGAAATAGAATACTTTGAATAAGTAATAAGTACACAATTATTGATAGATTGAGAATAGTTGAATGATAATTAAAATTAACCAACTGAAGGTTGAAGGTAACTATAATTGTAGGTAACAAAATAGTTATCATCAAAAGTTAAAAGGTCAATAATCAATAAAAGATTTTATTCTTACCGACCGACGTTCCTTTTCAATTCTTCTTTCATCAGAAAACTGTTTTATCCCGTTAGGATAAGCAAACAATGTCTAGGCAAATCGATTTTTTAACATATTATTTTTAAATATTAGTTTAAAAGAAAAATAATTTTATAAAATTTAGACATTTTGAATCTGTTGGGGTTAAATAAATTTTTTTTAAAATTTCTAATTTTTTAAATATTCGCTTCTTTGACAAAATATGTTCTAAAAGGAAATTTAAAATTCTTTGAACTTTTTTATAGAACTTTTTTTTCATTGAAAATTTTGTATTTTGGAAGAATATATTTTTTTTAATTTTTTGGAAGTTTTAGCAAGGAATATTTTTATGCCACTTTTTTACACGGCAATAATTAATTGGGTAATTAAATAACTATTTAAAAGTAGTAATTTAATAACTATTTAAAATTTTTTAATTTAATATCTATTTAAATATAATATTAATAAATTTTAATGAATAATTTTCGAAAAAAAAAAATAGAGGAAATTTTTCCGCAAACTTCAGTCTCGTTTAGTACGATATCAGTAGCTGCTTTATTATGTTTATCGAAGTGTTTTCTTTTTTTTTTTTTTTTTTTTGCTCTGAATAGTCGTGTCTTTTTCGGTTTGGCCCCTAGGCAACAAGCGTCGAACGCAAATAAATCTCGTTCAGCGATAAATCTCTTCAGCAAGATACGTGGTCCGTTTCGGTAATGCAGTTTTCAGCATGGACATTGGATTTCTGGGGGTTTGAGGAAAGTTAACTTTCCAAATGAAAAACTTTTCGAAACACTTCGGGCAACGATGTAACTGATGGACGTCTGGCGTGTGGTTCACCACATTCGCAGAAATTGAAAACGTATCTTTACATACATATATATAGCATAAAGATGTATGCACTGTAATGAATTCACAATGATGATAATTTTATTATTATCGTTTGACGACGACTTTTGAACGTCGACAGGCGTCAATGTCGACGCCATCTTACTTCCGGTGCCTCGCAGCTGTCGCTTTTTCCGGTTTATAAGGGAAGAGCGAAAAGGGGGGGGAGGGAGATTCTCGCAATTCTCCAGTTGCTACAAAGACCCTAGAACAATGAGATGAAAATAAGAGGATGCTGGATTTAAAGTATTATCTAAAGAATTTCGGGTTTCAACAAAATTTCTGCGTCAAAAAAAATTTTTTTTTTTTAATAAAAACTTTTTGAAAAATTATAAACAAATAATAAAGGTTAATTAAATTTTTTTTTCGGATTATATTTGTAGTAATTGACAAATTTGTCAATAGCGATAATTACAAAGAGCGATTAAAGGGGGGTTAACCATCTTCCCTGACGAAATGGTCTGTTGCTTCGAGAACGAGGTATGCGAGATTACTGTGGACCTCTCTCCTCTTAAAGCGAGTGGAAGGACTTTAATTTAACTGCCTCAGACATATTAAGGATACTAACTCAGGACCGTGTGCGCGTTGAGTGTTAACCGGGTGAGCTTACCTAAACCTGTCTCCTAGCCGTCTTATGAAATTCTACATCAACCCCCCTCTCACTCTCCGACAAGATATCTAGCTCTGACATTTTCAGTAAAATGAAGAAAACGACGAAAAAAAAACAGAATAAAGAAAATGAGGTCTAGTCTCTCTCGGATCCATTTTTTACGTTAGCTATTTTACTTCTGACAATTTTTATCCCGGAGAGGAAAAAAAAATATATATATATAAAAAGTTCTTGGTGAGAATTTCTCTCGTTTCTTATAATCTATCAGTAAAATACACGAAAAGAGAATAATACTTTTTTATTATTAAATATTGAATATTTATTGCAAAAACATTTTTAATTGAATAAAAATTTCTTCTTCTGTTATAAAATATGTATTTTTAAAATTTATTTTTGTAATAATTTAATTTTACAATTTCTTTGGTAATTTTTTTTTGTATTAATAGCGATTCTATATATTGTTTTATTTGTTAAAAAAAAAGTGGATCATTCTTTTTTTTCGCATGACCTACTATTTTATGTAGTAGTGGAAATATTTGTTTTTAATTTACAATTGCAAACAATTCATAAAATAAACGTGAAAAGAAAATATTTGCTTTATAAAGTGTAAATATAAAAAGAAATAAAAACAAAAGTATTTATTGTAATTTTCGTTAAATTAAAGTTTTCGTTGATAATGTAAGGTCTATTTTCAAGGTCATTCAGGTCAATTTTACATTTATTATTATATAACAGCTGTTCATTTATTATTATTAATCTTTCCTTCTGTTAATTCCAGGTCAATAGAAGGATGGCTCGTGAGGCGGCAGAGAAGGGATAGGACCAAATTACCGTAGAAGTAAGGTGGGAAGGAAGGGGTAGTTTTAATTTTGATAGCGAGGTGACAGGTCGACCAGGAGCTCCTCAAGTGATTCGCAGAAAGAAGAAGTCTGACAGGAGATTGGGGTTCGCATCAGTGTCGACAATGTAAGTACAATACAATAAATAATAAATAAATAATATAATAAACAAGTTGTAAATTCAGATGTTCATTACATGAACATTTTGCTTCCTCTTTACGATCAGCAAAAAAATTTGCTTCCTCGTAGAGAAAGCAAAATTTTATTGACAAAATGTGAATTTTTGATTTTTTAACTTTCATTAATTCTTTAAATTTACCTCAAATGAATACTTTATATATATATATATATATATATCGATCGATTCGTCTTGACGTAAAAATACGATTTTATTATATATAACCTTAAATTTTTCTATTTAAAAATTTTTTCGAATAAAAAAAAATTTTTGGAAAAAAGACCATAAAATTTTTTTTTTGGAGTATTTTTCAAAATCCTTTGGTCAGATTTGAGATATTAATATGATAAATGAGCCTACTAAATTTTATCTAAATCCATTAAAACCTGTTAAAGTTATCTTATAAACAAAAAAGGGATCCACACACACACACATACATACATCCGGACAATTGATCAGGATCTCATATAACATGTTTCTATAAAGAAAAAAATTTGTTTCCACCACTTTGAAAAGCTTTATAAACGAAAGGACTACAAAGCTTCCTTCACGAGGAATAATATATATAATAATATATAATAATATAATAATAATAATTATTGATGAAGAAATTTTTATTTCAAGGTCTTTTGACGGTTGAAGTTGTTTTTATTTCAATAAACAAAGTATTATTTATTGAAATAAAAAAAACTTCAACCGTCAAATGACCTTGAATCATAAAAAAGTGGCCAAAAAAATTCAATTTTTCTTAGGCAGACGATTTTATTGCATATTCTTGTACAAAATACACCGAAAAGTGTATAAAAAAATTGACACCCAGATCCGAGTAGAGGAAGACCTTTTTTATGACCAAAAACCGTCCAAAATCATAAAAAAGTTGCCCAAAAAATTCAATTTTTCTTAGGCAGACGATTTTATTGCATATTCTTGTACAAAATACACCGAAAAGTGTAGAAAAAAATTGACACCCAGATCCGAGTAGAGGAAGACCTTTTTTATGACCAAAAACCGTCCAAAATCATAAAAAAGTTGCCCAAAAAATTCAATTTTTCTTAGGCAGACGATTTTATTGCATATTCTTGTACAAAATACACCGAAAAGTGTAGAAAAAAATTGACACCCAGATCCGAGTAGAGGAAGACCTTTTTTATGACCAAAAACCATCCAAAATCATAAAAAAGTTGCCAAAAAAATTCAATTTTTCTTAGGCAGACGATTTTATTGCATATTCTCGCACAAAATACACCTAAAAGTGTAGAAAAAAATTGACACCCAGATCCGAGTAGAGGAAGACACTTTTTATGACCAAAAACCATCCAAAATCATAAAAAAGTGGCCAAAAAAATTCAATTTTTCTTAGGCAGACTATTTTATTGCATATTCTCGCACAAAATATAGCTAAAAGTGTAGAAAAAAATTGACAGCCAAATCCAAGTAGAGGAAGACAAATATTACCACCAAAAACCATCCAAAATCATAAAAAAGTTGCCAAAAAAATTCAATTTTTCTTAGGCAGACGATTTTATTGCATATTCTTGTACAAAATACACCGAAAAGTGTATAAAAAAATTGACACCCAGATCCGAGTAGAGGAAGACCTTTTTTATGACCAAAAACCGTCCAAAATCATAAAAAAGTTGCCCAAAAAATTCAATTTTTCTTAGGCAGACGATTTTATTGCATATTCTTGTACAAAATACACCGAAAAGTGTAGAAAAAAATTGACACCCAGATCCGAGTAGAGGAAGACCTTTTTTATGACCAAAAACCGTCCAAAATCATAAAAAAGTTGCCCAAAAAATTCAATTTTTCTTAGGCAGACGATTTTATTGCATATTCTTGTACAAAATACACCGAAAAGTGTAGAAAAAAATTGACACCCAGATCCGAGTAGAGGAAGACCTTTTTTATGACCAAAAACCATCCAGAATCATAAAAAAGTTGCCAAAAAAATTCAATTTTTCTTAGGCAGACGATTTTATTGCATATTCTCGCACAAAATACACCTAAAAGTGTAGAAAAAAATTGACACCCAGATCCGAGTAGAGGAAGACACTTTTTATGACCAAAAACCATCCAAAATCATAAAAAAGTGGCCAAAAAAATTCAATTTTTCTTAGGCAGACTATTTTATTGCATATTCTCGCACAAAATATAGCTAAAAGTGTAGAAAAAAATTGACAGCCAAATCCAAGTAGAGGAAGACAAATATTACCACCAAAAACCATCCAAAATCATAAAAAAGTTGCCAAAAAAATTCAATTTTTCTTAGGCAGACGATTTTATTGCATATTCTTGTACAAAATACACCGAAAAGTGTATAAAAAAATTGACACCCAGATCCGAGTAGAGGAAGACCTTTTTTATGACCAAAAACCGTCCAAAATCATAAAAAAGTTGCCCAAAAAATTCAATTTTTCTTAGGCAGACGATTTTATTGCATATTCTTGTACAAAATACACCGAAAAGTGTAGAAAAAAATTGACACCCAGATCCGAGTAGAGGAAGACCTTTTTTATGACCAAAAACCGTCCAAAATCATAAAAAAGTTGCCCAAAAAATTCAATTTTTCTTAGGCAGACGATTTTATTGCATATTCTTGTACAAAATACACCGAAAAGTGTAGAAAAAAATTGACACCCAGATCCGAGTAGAGGAAGACCTTTTTTATGACCAAAAACCATCCAAAATCATAAAAAAGTTGCCAAAAAAATTCAATTTTTCTTAGGCAGACGATTTTATTGCATATTCTTGTACAAAATACACCTAAAAGTGTAGAAAAAAATTGACACCCAGATCCGAGTAGAGGAAGACCCTTTTTACCACCAAAAACCATCCAAAATCATAAAAAAGTTGCCAAAAAAATTCAATTTTTCTTAGGCTGACGATTTTATTGCATATTCTCCCACAAAATACACCTAAAAGTGTAGAAAAAAATTGACAGCCAAATCCAAGTAGAGGAAGACAAATATTACCACCAAAAACCATCCAAAATCATAAAAAAGTTGACAAAAAAATTCAATTTTTCTTAGACGATTTTATTGCATATTCTTGCACAAAATACACCGAAAAGTGTAGAAAAAAATTGACACCCAGATCCGAGTAGAGGAAGACCTTTTTTATGACCAAAAACCATCCAAAATCATAAAAAAGTTGCCAAAAAAATTCAATTTTTCTTAGGCAGACGATTTTATTGCATATTCTCGCACAAAATACACCTTAAAGTGTAGAAAAAAATTGACAGCCAAATCCAAGTAGAGGAAGACAAATATTACCACCAAAAACCATCCAAAATCATAAAAAAGTTGCCAAAAAAATTCAATTTTTCTTAGGCAGACGATTTTATTGCATATTCTTGCACAAAATACACCTAAAAGTGTAGAAAAAAATTGACAGCCAAATCCAAGTAGAGGAAGACAAATATTACCACCAAAAACCATCCAAAATCATAAAAAAGTTGCCAAAAAAATTCAATTTTTCTTAGGCAGACGATTTTATTGCATATTCTTGCACAAAATACACCGAAAAGTGTATAAAAAAATTGACACCCAGATCCGAGTAAAGGAAGACACTTTTTATGACCAAAAACCATCCAAAGTCATAAAAAAGTTGCCAAAAAAATTCAATTTTTCTTAGGCAGACTATTTTATTGCATATTCTTGCACAAAATACACCTAAAAGTGTAGAAAAAAATTGACACCCAGATCCGAGTAGAGGAAGACCTTTTTTATGACCAAAAACCATCCAAAATCATAAAAAAGTTGCGAAAAAAATTCAATTTTTCTTAGGCAGACGATTTTATTGCATATTCTAGCACAAAATACACCTAAAAGTGTAGAAAAAAATTGACAGTAAAATCCAAGTAGAGGAAGACAAATATTACCACCAAAAACCATCCAAAATCATAAAAAAGTTGCCAAAAAAATTCAATTTTTCTTAGGCAGACGATTTTATTGCATATTCTTGCACAAAATACACCTAAAAGTGTAGAAAAAAATTGACACCCAGATCCGAGTAGAGGAAGACACTTTTTATGACCAAAAACCATCCAAAATCATAAAAAAGTTGCCAAAAAAATTCAATTTTTCTTAGGCAGACGATTTTATTGCATATTCTTTCACAAAATACACCTAAAAGTGTAGAAAAAAATTGACAGCCAAATCCAAGTAGAGGAAGACAAATATTACCACCAAAAACCATCCAAAATCATAAAAAAGTTGCCAAAAAAATTCAATTTTTCTT
This sequence comes from Leptopilina boulardi, assembly GCF_019393585.1. Lineage (NCBI taxonomy): Eukaryota > Metazoa > Arthropoda > Insecta > Hymenoptera > Figitidae > Leptopilina > Leptopilina boulardi. The sequence goes on from NW_026137868.1 coordinate 46,493, forward strand.
AGGCAGACGATTTTATTGCATATTCTTGTACAAAATACACCGAAAAGTGTATAAAAAAATTGACACCCAGATCCGAGTAGAGGAAGACCTTTTTTATGACCAAAAACCGTCCAAAATCATAAAAAAGTTGCCCAAAAAATTCAATTTTTCTTAGGCAGACGATTTTATTGCATATTCTTGCACAAAATACACCTAAAAGTGTAGAAAAAAATTGACAGCCAAATCCAAGTAGAGGAAGACAAATATTACCACCAAAAACCATCCAAAATCATAAAAAAGTTGCCAAAAAAATTCAATTTTTCTTAGGCAGACGATTTTATTGCATATTCTTGTACAAAATACACCGAAAAGTGTATAAAAAAATTGACACCCAGATCCGAGTAGAGGAAGACCTTTTTTATGACCAAAAACCGTCCAAAATCATAAAAAAGTTGCCCAAAAAATTCAATTTTTCTTAGGCAGACGATTTTATTGCATATTCTTGTACAAAATACACCGAAAAGTGTAGAAAAAAATTGACACCCAGATCCGAGTAGAGGAAGACCTTTTTTATGACCAAAAACCATCCAAAATCATAAAAAAGTTGCCAAAAAAATTCAATTTTTCTTAGGCAGACGATTTTATTGCATATTCTCGCACAAAATACACCTAAAAGTGTAGAAAAAAATTGACAGCCAGATCCGAGTAGAGGAAGACCTTTTTTATGACCAAAAACCATCCAAAATCATAAAAAAGTTGCGAAAAAAATTCAATTTTTCTTAGGCAGACGATTTTATTGCATATTCTAGCACAAAATACACCTAAAAGTGTAGAAAAAAATTGACAGTCAAATCCAAGTAGAGGAAGACAAATATTACCACCAAAAACCATCCAAAATCATAAAAAAGTTGCCAAAAAAATTCAATTTTTCTTAGGCAGACGATTTTATTGCATATTCTCGCACAAAATACACCTAAAAGTGTAGAAAAAAATTGACACCCAGATCCGAGTAGAGGAAGACACTTTTTATGACCAAAAACCATCCAAAATCATAAAAAAGTTGCCAAAAAAATTCAATTTTTCTTAGGCAGACGATTTTATTGCATATTCTCGCACAAAATACACCTAAAAGTGTAGAAAAAAATTGACAGCCGAATCCAAGTAGAGGAAGACAAATATTACCACCAAAAACCATCCAAAATCATAAAAAAGTTGCCAAAAAAATTCAATTTTTCTTAGGCAGACGATTTTATTGCATATTCTTGCACAAAATACACCGAAAAGTGTATAAAAAAATTGACACCCAGATCCGAGTAAAGGAAGACACTTTTTATGACCAAAAACCATCCAAAGTCATAAAAAAGTTGCCAAAAAAATTCAATTTTTCTTAGGCAGACTATTTTATTGCATATTCTTGCACAAAATACACCTAAAAGTGTAGAAAAAAATTGACACCCAGATCCGAGTAGAGGAAGACCTTTTTTATGACCAAAAACCATCCAAAATCATAAAAAAGTTGCGAAAAAAATTCAATTTTTCTTAGGCAGACGATTTTATTGCATATTCTAGCACAAAATACACCTAAAAGTGTAGAAAAAAATTGACAGTCAAATCCAAGTAGAGGAAGACAAATATTACCACCAAAAACCATCCAAAATCATAAAAAAGTTGCCAAAAAAATTCAATTTTTCTTAGGCAGACGATTTTATTGCATATTCTCGCACAAAATACACCTAAAAGTGTAGAAAAAAATTGACACCCAGATCCGAGTAGAGGAAGACACTTTTTATGACCAAAAACCATCCAAAATCATAAAAAAGTTGCCAAAAAAATTCAATTTTTCTTAGGCAGACGATTTTATTGCATATTCTTGTACAAAATACACCGAAAAGTGTATAAAAAAATTGACACCCAGATCCGAGTAGAGGAAGACCTTTTTTATGACCAAAAACCGTCCAAAATCATAAAAAAGTTGCCAAAAAAATTCAATTTTTCTTAGGCAGACGATTTTATTGCATATTCTCGCACAAAATACACCTAAAAGTGTAGAAAAAAATTGACAGCCAGATCCGAGTAGAGGAAGACCTTTTTTATGACCAAAAACCATCCAAAATCATAAAAAAGTTGCGAAAAAAATTCAATTTTTCTTAGGCAGACGATTTTATTGCATATTCTAGCACAAAATACACCTAAAAGTGTAGAAAAAAATTGACAGTCAAATCCAAGTAGAGGAAGACAAATATTACCACCAAAAACCATCCAAAATCATAAAAAAGTTGCCAAAAAAATTCAATTTTTCTTAGGCAGACGATTTTATTGCATATTCTCGCACAAAATACACCTAAAAGTGTAGAAAAAAATTGACACCCAGATCCGAGTAGAGGAAGACCTTTTTTATGACCAAAAACCGTCCAAAATCATAAAAAAGTTGCCCAAAAAATTCAATTTTTCTTAGGCAGACGATTTTATTGCATATTCTTGCACAAAATACACCTAGAAGTGTAGAAAAAAATTGACAGCCAAATCCAAGTAGAGGAAGACAAATATTACCATTAAAAACCATCCAAAATCATAAAAAAGTTGCCAAAAAAATTCAATTTTTCTTAGGCAGACGATTTTATTGCATATTCTTGTACAAAATACACCGAAAAGTGTATAAAAAAATTGACACCCAGATCCGAGTAGAGGAAGACCTTTTTTATGACCAAAAACCGTCCAAAATCATAAAAAAGTTGCCCAAAAAATTCAATTTTTCTTAGGCAGACGATTTTATTGCATATTCTTGCACAAAATACACCTAGAAGTGTAGAAAAAAATTGACAGCCAAATCCAAGTAGAGGAAGACAAATATTACCACCAAAAACCATCCAAAATCATAAAAAAGTAGCGAAAAAAATTCAATTTTTCTTAGGCAGACGATTTTATTGCATATTCTTGTACAAAATACACCGAAAAGTGTATAAAAAAATTGACACCCAGATCCGAGTAGAGGAAGACCTTTTTTATGACCAAAAACCGTCCAAAATCATAAAAAAGTTGCCCAAAAAATTCAATTTTTCTTAGGCAGACGATTTTATTGCATATTCTTGCACAAAATACACCTAGAAGTGTAGAAAAAAATTGACAGCCAAATCCAAGTAGAGGAAGACAAATATTACCACCAAAAACCGTCCAAAATCATAAAAAAGTTGCCCAAAAAATTCAATTTTTCTTAGGCATACGATTTTATTGCATATTCTTGTACAAAATACACCGAAAAGTGTAGAAAAAAATTGACACCCAGATCCGAGTAGAGGAAGACCTTTTTTATGACCAAAAACCGTCCAAAATCATAAAAAAGTTGCCCAAAAAATTCAATTTTTCTTAGGCAGACGATTTTATTGCATATTCTTGTACAAAATACACCGAAAAGTGTAGAAAAAAATTGACACCCAGATCCGAGTAGAGGAAGACCTTTTTTATGACCAAAAACCATCCAAAATCATAAAAAAGTTGCCAAAAAAATTCAATTTTTCTTAGGCAGACGATTTTATTGCATATTCTCGCACAAAATACACCTAAAAGTGTAGAAAAAAATTGACAGCCAAATCCAAGTAGAGGAAGACAAATATTACCACCAAAAACCATCCAAAATCATAAAAAAGTTGCCAAAAAAATTCAATTTTTCTTAGGCAGACGATTTTATTGCATATTCTTGCACAAAATACACCTAAAAGTGTAGAAAAAAATTGACAGCCAAATCCAAGTAGAGGAAGACAAATATTACCACCAAAAACCATCCAAAATCATAAAAAAGTTGCCAAAAAAATTCAATTTTTCTTAGGCAGACGATTTTATTGCATATTCTTGTACAAAATACACCGAAAAGTGTATAAAAAAATTGACACCCAGATCCGAGTAGAGGAAGACCTTTTTTATGACCAAAAACCGTCCAAAATCATAAAAAAGTTGCCCAAAAAATTCAATTTTTCTTAGGCAGACGATTTTATTGCATATTCTTGTACAAAATACACCGAAAAGTGTAGAAAAAAATTGACACCCAGATCCGAGTAGAGGAAGACCTTTTTTATGACCAAAAACCATCCAAAATCATAAAAAAGTTGCCAAAAAAATTCAATTTTTCTAAGGCAGACGATTTTATTGCATATTCTCGCACAAAATACACCTAAAAGTGTAGAAAAAAATTGACAGCCAGATCCGAGTAGAGGAAGACCTTTTTTATGACCAAAAACCATCCAAAATCATAAAAAAGTTGCGAAAAAAATTCAATTTTTATTAGGCAGACGATTTTATTGCATATTCTAGCACAAAATACACCTAAAAGTGTAGAAAAAAATTGACAGTCAAATCCAAGTAGAGGAAGACAAATATTACCACCAAAAACTTCCAAAATCATAAAAAAGTTGCCAAAAATATTCAATTTTTCTTAGGCAGACGATTTTATTGCATATTCTTGTACAAAATACACCAAAAAGTGTATAAAAAAATTGACACCCAGATCCGAGTAGAGGAAGACACTTTTTATGACCAAAAACCATCCAAAATCATAAAAAAGGTGCCAAAAAAATTCAATTTTTCTTAGGCAGACGATTTTATTGCATATTCTTGTACAAAATACACCAAAAAGTGTAGAAAAAAATTGACAGCCAGATCCGAGTAGAGGAAGACCTTTTTTATGACCAAAAACCATCCAAAATCATAAAAAAGTTGCCAAAAAAATTCAATTTTTCTTAGGCAGACTATTTTATTGCATATTCTTGCACAAAATATACCGAAAAGTGTAGAAAAAAATTGACACCCAGATCCGAGTAGAGGAAGACACTTTTTATGACCAAAAACCATCCAAAATCATAAAAAAGTTGCCAAAAAAATTCAATTTTTCTTAGGCAGACGATTTTATTGCATATTCTCGCACAAAATACACCTAAAAGTGTAGAAAAAAATTGACACCCAGATCCGAGTAGAGGAAGACCTTTTTTATGACCAAAAACCGTCCAAAATCATAAAAAAGTTGCCCAAAAAATTCAATTTTTCTTAGGCAGACGATTTTATTGCATATTCTTGCACAAAATACACCTAGAAGTGTAGAAAAAAATTGACAGCCAAATCCAAGTAGAGGAAGACAAATATTACCACCAAAAACCATCCAAAATCATAAAAAAGTTGCCAAAAAAATTCAATTTTTCTTAGGCAGACGATTTTATTGCATATTCTTGTACAAAATACACCGAAAAGTGTATAAAAAAATTGACACCCAGATCCGAGTAGAGGAAGACCTTTTTTATGACCAAAAACCGTCCAAAATCATAAAAAAGTTGCCCAAAAAATTCAATTTTTCTTAGGCAGACGATTTTATTGCATATTCTTGCACAAAATACACCTAGAAGTGTAGAAAAAAATTGACAGCCAAATCCAAGTAGAGGAAGACAAATATTACCACCAAAAACCATCCAAAATCATAAAAAAGTAGCGAAAAAAATTCAATTTTTCTTAGGCAGACGATTTTATTGCATATTCTTGTACAAAATACACCGAAAAGTGTATAAAAAAATTGACACCCAGATCCGAGTAGAGGAAGACCTTTTTTATGACCAAAAACCGTCCAAAATCATAAAAAAGTTGCCCAAAAAATTCAATTTTTCTTAGGCAGACTATTTTATTGCATATTCTCGCACAAAATATAGCTAAAAGTGTAGAAAAAAATTGACAGCCAAATCCAAGTAGAGGAAGACAAATATTACCACCAAAAACCATCCAAAATCATAAAAAAGTTGCCAAAAAAATTCAATTTTTCTTAGGCAGACGATTTTATTGCATATTCTTGTACAAAATACACCGAAAAGTGTATAAAAAAATTGACACCCAGATCCGAGTAGAGGAAGACCTTTTTTATGACCAAAAACCGTCCAAAATCATAAAAAAGTTGCCCAAAAAATTCAATTTTTCTTAGGCAGACGATTTTATTGCATATTCTTGCACAAAATACACCTAGAAGTGTAGAAAAAAATTGACAGCCAAATCCAAGTAGAGGAAGACAAATATTACCACCAAAAACCATCCAAAATCATAAAAAAGTTGCCAAAAAAATTCAATTTTTCTTAGGCAGACGATTTTATTGCATATTCTTGTACAAAATACACCGAAAAGTGTATAAAAAAATTGACACCCAGATCCGAGTAGAGGAAGACCTTTTTTATGACCAAAAACCGTCCAAAATCATAAAAAAGTTGCCCAAAAAATTCAATTTTTCTTAGGCATACGATTTTATTGCATATTCTTGTACAAAATACACCGAAAAGTGTAGAAAAAAATTGACACCCAGATCCGAGTAGAGGAAGACCTTTTTTATGACCAAAAACCGTCCAAAATCATAAAAAAGTTGCCCAAAAAATTCAATTTTTCTTAGGCAGACGATTTTATTGCATATTCTTGTACAAAATACACCGAAAAGTGTAGAAAAAAATTGAAACCCAGATCCGAGTAGAGGAAGACCTTTTTTATGACCAAAAACCATCCAAAATCATAAAAAAGTTGCCAAAAAAATTCAATTTTTCTTAGGCAGACGATTTTATTGCATATTCTCGCACAAAATACACCTAAAAGTGTAGAAAAAAATTGACAGCCAAATCCAAGTAGAGGAAGACAAATATTACCACCAAAAACCATCCAAAATCATAAAAAAGTTGCCAAAAAAATTCAATTTTTCTTAGGCAGACGATTTTATTGCATATTCTTGCACAAAATACACCTAGAAGTGTAGAAAAAAATTGACAGCCAAATCCAAGTAGAGGAAGACAAATATTACCACCAAAAACCATCCAAAATCATAAAAAAGTAGCGAAAAAAATTCAATTTTTCTTAGGCAGACGATTTTATTGCATATTCTTGTACAAAATACACCGAAAAGTGTATAAAAAAATTGACACCCAGATCCGAGTAGAGGAAGACCTTTTTTATGACCAAAAACCGTCCAAAATCATAAAAAAGTTGCCCAAAAAATTCAATTTTTCTTAGGCAGACGATTTTATTGCATATTCTTGCACAAAATACACCTAGAAGTGTAGAAAAAAATTGACAGCCAAATCCAAGTAGAGGAAGACAAATATTACCACCAAAAACCATCCAAAATCATAAAAAAGTTGCCAAAAAAATTCAATTTTTCTTAGGCAGACGATTTTATTGCATATTCTTGTACAAAATACACCGAAAAGTGTATAAAAAAATTGACACCCAGATCCGAGTAGAGGAAGACCTTTTTTATGACCAAAAACCGTCCAAAATCATAAAAAAGTTGCCCAAAAAATTCAATTTTTCTTAGGCATACGATTTTATTGCATATTCTTGTACAAAATACACCGAAAAGTGTAGAAAAAAATTGACACCCAGATCCGAGTAGAGGAAGACCTTTTTTATGACCAAAAACCGTCCAAAATCATAAAAAAGTTGCCCAAAAAATTCAATTTTTCTTAGGCAGACGATTTTATTGCATATTCTTGTACAAAATACACCGAAAAGTGTAGAAAAAAATTGACACCCAGATCCGAGTAGAGGAAGACCTTTTTTATGACCAAAAACCATCCAAAATCATAAAAAAGTTGCCAAAAAAATTCAATTTTTCTTAGGCAGACGATTTTATTGCATATTCTCGCACAAAATACACCTAAAAGTGTAGAAAAAAATTGACAGCCAAATCCAAGTAGAGGAAGACAAATATTACCACCAAAAACCATCCAAAATCATAAAAAAGTTGCCAAAAAAATTCAATTTTTCTTAGGCAGACGATTTTATTGCATATTCTTGTACAAAATACACCGAAAAGTGTATAAAAAAATTGACACCCAGATCCGAGTAGAGGAAGACCTTTTTTATGACCAAAAACCGTCCAAAATCATAAAAAAGTTGCCCAAAAAATTCAATTTTTCTTAGGCAGACGATTTTATTGCATATTCTCGCACAAAATACACCGAAAAGTGTAGAAAAAAATTGACAGCCAAATCCAAGTAGAGGAAGACAAATATTACCACCAAAAACCATCCAAAATCATAAAAAAGTTGCCAAAAATATTCAATTTTTCTTAGGCAGACGATTTTATTGCATATTCTTGTACAAAATACACCAAAAAGTGTATAAAAAAATTGACACCCAGATCCGAGTAGAGGAAGACACTTTTTATGACCAAAAACCATCCAAAATCATAAAAAAGGTGCCAAAAAAATTCAATTTTTCTTAGGCAGACGATTTTATTGCATATTCTTGTACAAAATACACCAAAAAGTGTAGAAAAAAATTGACAGCCAGATCCGAGTAGAGGAAGACCTTTTTTATGACCAAAAACCATCCAAAATCATAAAAAAGTTGCCAAAAAAATTCAATTTTTCTTAGGCAGACTATTTTATTGCATATTCTTGCACAAAATATACCGAAAAGTGTAGAAAAAAATTGACACCCAGATCCGAGTAGAGGAAGACACTTTTTATGACCAAAAACCATCCAAAATCATAAAAAAGTTGCCAAAAAAATTCAATTTTTCTTAGGCAGACGATTTTATTGCATATTCTTGCACAAAATACACCTAAAAGTGTAGAAAAAAATTGACAGCCAAATCCAAGTAGAGGAAGACAAATATTACCACCAAAAACCATCCAAAATCATAAAAAAGTTGCCAAAAAAATTCAATTTTTCTTAGGCTGACGATTTTATTGCATATTCTCCCACAAAATACACCTAAAAGTGTAGAAAAAAATTGACAGCCAAATCCAAGTAGAGGAAGACAAATATTACCACCAAAAACCGTCCAAAATCATAAAAAAGTTGCCCAAAAAATTCAATTTTTCTTAGGCAGACGATTTTATTGCATATTCTTGTACAAAATACACCGAAAAGTGTAGAAAAAAATTGACACCCAGATCCGAGTAGAGGAAGACCTTTTTTATGACCAAAAACCATCCAAAATCATAAAAAAGTTGCCAAAAAAATTCAATTTTTCTTAGGCAGACGATTTTATTGCATATTCTTGTACAAAATACACCTAAAAGTGTAGAAAAAAATTGACACCCAGATCCGAGTAGAGGAAGACCCTTTTTACCACCAAAAACCATCCAAAATCATAAAAAAGTTGCCAAAAAAATTCAATTTTTCTTAGGCTGACGATTTTATTGCATATTCTCCCACAAAATACACCTAAAAGTGTAGAAAAAAATTGACAGCCAAATCCAAGTAGAGGAAGACAAATATTACCACCAAAAACCATCCAAAATCATAAAAAAGTTGCCAAAAAAATTCAATTTTTCTTAGGCAGACGATTTTATTGCATATTCTTGCACAAAATACACCTAAAAGTGTAGAAAAAAATTGACAGCCAAATCCAAGTAGAGGAAGACAAATATTACCACCAAAAACCATCCAAAATCATAAAAAAGTTGCCAAAAAAATTCAATTTTTCTTAGGCAGACGATTTTATTGCATATTCTTGCACAAAATACACCGAAAAGTGTATAAAAAAATTGACACCCAGATCCGAGTAAAGGAAGACACTTTTTATGACCAAAAACCATCCAAAGTCATAAAAAAGTTGCCAAAAAAATTCAATTTTTCTTAGGCAGACTATTTTATTGCATATTCTTGCACAAAATACACCTAAAAGTGTAGAAAAAAATTGACACCCAGATCCGAGTAGAGGAAGACCCTTTTTATGACCAAAAACCATCCAAAATCATAAAAAAGTGGCCAAAAAAATTCAATTTTTCTTAGGCAGACGATTTTATTGCATATTCTTGCACAAAATACACCTAAAAGTGTAGAAAAAAATTGACAGCCAAATCCGAGTAGAGGAAGACACTTTTTATGACCAAAAACGCATCCAAAAACATAAAAAACTTACAAAAAAAATTCAATTTTTCTTAGGCAGACGATTTTATTGCATATTCTTGTACAAAATACACCGAAAAGTGTAGAAAAAAATTGACACCCAGATCCGAGTAGAGGAAGACCCTTTTTATGACCAAAAACCATCCAAAATCATAAAAAATTTGCCAAAAAAATTCGATTTTTCTTAGGCAGACGATTTTATTGCATATTCTCGCACAAAATACACCTTAAAGTGTAGAAAAAAATTGACAGCCAAATCCAAGTAGAGGAAGACAAATATTACCACCAAAAACCATCCAAAATCATAAAAAAGTTGCCAAAAAAATTCAATTTTTCTTAGGCAGACGATTTTATTGCATATTCTTGCACAAAATACACCTAAAAGTGTAGAATTAAATTGACACCCTGATCTGAGTAGAGGAAGACTCTTTTTATGACCAAAAACGCATCCAAAAGCATAAAAAAGTTACCAAAAAGTTGTATATTCAGATGTTCATTATATGAACATTTTGCTTTCTCTTTAAGATCAGCAAAAAAATTTGCTTCCTCGTGGAGAAAGCAAAATTTTATTGACAAAATGTGAATTTTTGATTTTTTAACTTTCATTAATTCTTTAAATTTACCTCAAATGAATACTTCATATATATCGATCGATTCGTCTTGACGTAAAGAATTCGATTTTATTATATATAACCTTAAATTTTTCTATTTAAAAATTTTTTCGATTAAAAAAAAAATTTTTGGAAAAAAGACCATACAAAATTTTTTTTGGAGTATTTTTCAAAATCCTTTGGTCAGATTTGAGATATTAATATGATAAATGAGCCTACTAAATTTTATCGAAACCCATTAAAACCTGTTAAAGTTACCTTCTAAACAAAAAAGGGATCCACACACACTCACACATACATACATCCGGACAATTGATCAGGATCTCATATAACATGTTTCTATATAGAAAAAAATTTGTTTCCGCCACTTTGAAAAGTTTTATAAACGAAAGGACTACAAAGCTTTCTTCACGAGGAATAATATATATAATAATATATAATAATATAATAATAATAATTATTGATGAAGAAATTTTTATTTCAAGGTCTTTTGACGGTTGAAGTTGTTTTTATTTCAATAAACAAAGTATTATTTATTGAAATAAAAAAAACTTCAACCGTCAAATGACCTTGAAAAACATTTCTACATCAATATTAAACACGGTTCTAAACATTCTAACAATAATAATTATTATTAATTAAAGGAAAGGAATTTATCACTCGGTAAATAATATTAAATTAAAGTAAATTATTAAATTAATAATATTTAATATTAAATTCCAACTTTAATTTAATAATTATATTTATAATAAGTAATTGATAAAGTAAGGTCTATTTTCAAGGTCCTTCAGCTATGGGATTCCGTTTAGCAACGGCGCTAAGTAGTGCTACGCTACGCTACGCTACGCTTAGCTACTCTACGGATTCTTCTAATTAAAAAACAACTTAAAAACAGGGTAGTACAACACAACACAGTACAGTACAGTACAGTACAGTACAGTACAGTACAGTACAGTACAGTACAGTACAGTACTTATATTACAATTTAAAAAAAACGAACAATCATCTCCATGCTTAACATAAACATTTATTTTAACCCTTTTATAACCCTTGGATACATTGTAAACAATTTTTACCGCCATCTTAAATAATTATGGTAACGAAAACTAAAAAAAATTTGATTTTTTGAAAAAAACTCAGTGTATTCTCCTCTTAAGTGAATTTCAATTTGTGTTATAGCTAGTGACTTTGCGCTACGCTCCGAAGCGATTACACCGTAGCGATTTGGAACAAAATCTTGACCAATTCGCTAACTCGTAGCGCCGATAGACTTTGTTTTTTATCTTACACGCCACTAATTAATTTTTTTGACAAAATTCAAACGGGAGTTGATCTTGATTATCATATACAATAAGTCTGTAAAAAAAAATTAATTTTTTAGTGCTAATTAATGCAATACGCTACTTAGCGCCGTTGCTAAAAGGAATCCCATAGCAGGTCAATTTTACATTTATTATTATATAACACCTGTTCATTATTATTATTAATCTTTCCTTTTGTTAATTCCAGGTCAATAGAAGGATGGCTTGTGAAGCGGCAGAGAAGGGATAGGACTAAATACCTTAGAAGTAATGTGGGAAGGAAGGGGTAGTTTTAATTTTGATAGCGAGGTGACAGGTCAATCAGGAGCTTCTTAAGTGATTCGCGGAAAGAAGAAGTCCGCCAGGAGATTGGGGTACGCATCAGTGCCGACAATGTAAGTACAATACAATAAATAAATAATCTAATAAATATAAAATAATTATATAATAATAATAATTATTATTGATGAAGAAATTTTTTTCAAGGTCTATTGACGGTTGAAGTTGTTTTTATTTCAATAAACAAAGTATTATTTATTTAAATAAAAACAACTTCAACCGTCAAAAGACCTTGAAAAAAATTTCTACATCAATATTAAACACGGTTGTAAGCATTCTAACAATAATAATTATTATTATTAATTAAAGGAAAGGAATTTATCACTCGGTAAATAATATTAAATTAATAATATTTAATATTAAATTCCAACTTTAATTTAATAATTATAACAATATTTAAGAATAATTTCCTTTCCTTAATCTTGAAGTCACAATTCTACCTCTCTCTCTCTCTAAAAGCATGTACTAATAAAAGAGAGACACGTCATGTATAGGAAAAAAATTATTGAATAACAAAATAGTAATTTAAATTTTTAATAAATTTTTTATAAAACTGTAGAAATAAAAAATAAATTATAGAAAAATAGTGTTTATATCTATATAAAAGAAATTGAAAAAGCTTGACAATAAAGGCAATCAGTAAGAAACGATGAGGAGAAAATCGTGGATGCTGTAACCAGCAGACATCCGTCGATCGGTCCAAAGTATTTCCGGTGCTCGAGGCCCTTCTGTGAGTATATAGAGTTCTTTTTTTCTCTTCAAGCCACATAAAGAGTATGAAACAAATTCAGACACTAGAAAAGTAAGGCATCCAACCAGGTAGAGCGATTGTGTCTCTAAAAAAGATTTTAAAAAAAGCACCAAGAGCAAAAGAGATGTAAAATATACTATATATGACGATGAGAAAGAGAGAGAGTGTGGAACTAGAGAAAAAAAAGGGAGGAAAAAAAAATTTGAAGGATGAAAAAGAGCCGTCGATCTTGTATTTTGCAATTCCAATGTCTGATGCGTTGCTATTGTTTTCGAGATAGGCGGTATACATGCATCTGATACATGCCGTGTCTCTCTTTGATTAGTACATGCTTTTCCGCTAGAGAAAACTCTTGAATCAGAAAACATCAACGTCGCAAAAGAGTGCGTTTGATATTCTTCAGATGTTTAGAATATATAGAAAAGAATATTGCGATGTCTTTTTTTTTCTTGTTAGATTGCATTCAGTCTTTCAAGAATTCTCAGATTATTCTATATCGCGAGAAACAAAAAAAAATTCCTAATATTTTGAAATAAAAAAAAAACACAATCGTGAATTGAAAATTTTAATTATTTCGAATTGTTTAAAATTTTCTTTTATCACTTTATTTGTGAATTTAACTAATTATTATAATTAGAGAAATAACGTTTGCTTGCCATTGTTGTCGATTTTAATTGAATTTCGAACTTGATGGAATTTTAAAATAAAAGCGCGGGAAAGAGTAAATAAGAAGCTCGATGGGTTTCGATTTGGTTTGACGTTAGTGCCCTACGTTTTCCCATTGAAAATCCCCTTTGGTTTTCTTGTAACTACACCACCACCAACAAGTCCCTGCTCTTGGGAGAGAGAGAAAGCGACTTTACAGTGAACTGAAATTCTTGGATTTGTTGATTGGCCGGAGCAAACAAAGTTAGCTTCCTAATCTCGTTTCCTCCCGAGTCGTTCCCGAATTCACTCCGCCATTCCAACGACTACCACTGAATCCCACGTTTCTCAATCAGTTTAGCATTAACGTGAAAAAGTTCTAATTACTGACTGTGCGGCGAATAACCATTAATTCTGTCCGTTTGAATAACTACTTTACTCCTTTCTTCTTTATCTTCTAACAGTTTTAATATTTCCCTTTAATTTTTATTTATTTGAAGCAAATTTTATTAAATTAAAAAAAACATTTATTTTTCTATTTATTAAAAATGATTTTAAACTTTATTTTTTCCATTTAAATACTTTATTTTTGTTATCAATTTAGTATCTAAATTGTAAATTGAATTCAAACAAAAATAAAATCGTAAATAAAAAATGTATAAATGTCTTCATTCATAAAAATTTGCCAATAGCCATTAAAATTCGATATCTTCGGTGAATTCTTTTAATATTTTTTTATTATGCAAAAATGTGATGGAGGTCCGGTTATTTTTTTTTAAATCCGGATCTCGTGCTTTCATTCAGTGATGCATGCGTAATAATAAAAAGCTGCGTTATAGAGGAGTGTTCTCATAAAAGCCCCTTCAATTTCAGAATGCAAAAAAAAAAACACCGGGGAAAATAAAAATGAAAATGCAGAAGAAAGGCTCAAGAAAAAAAAACAACGAAATAGTAAAAGAGAGAGAGAGAGAGAGAAAGAGAGAGGCGACAAAACGTGAGGTTAGATTGAGAAAAAAGAAAAATTCCAAGAAACTTCTTTTTTTTCACTAAATCCCCGTGTGACGTTTTTTAATTCACAATCCCCTGATTCGACCCTTTTTATTTATTAATCGCGCGCCTCTATCTTTGTGAAACTTTTGTAGAAAACATCGCTTTCCTTTCGGTCTCATTACTTTTTTCTGTTTCTTAAACTTTTTCATATGAAAAAGGAAAAAAAAAAATATAATCGTTTCAGAAAATCATGACTCGGATATATAAATTAAAAATGAAATGGAAAAAGTTGAAAAAAAACTTTTATTTTAAAATATAAATTAAAATAAATCTAAAAATAAAATAAGATTTTCAGACATTGTTAAAAACAAACGGATTTATATAAAAAAAAAATGGAAAATTAATATGTTAAATTTATTAGACTGATGTGATTGTACCATTTAATTACATGCAAAATACATCACTGGAATTTCATCTCGTTTCAAGCGCCAAAGAGGGAGAGAGCGTTTTAACGATTTGCTCGGTAAATAGATGTTCGTATGCACAAAATTTATAATACACGAGAAATACACACATATTACCTTAACTATTTAATTTTTTTTTCCTTTCGCTAACATTTTCAGTGGAAATTTTATTACCCACTGAAATTGGACTTTCATCGAGAAAATTTATATACTATTTGACATCTTAAGATTATAAATTATTTTCGTCATTCCATTGACTTTTGTCATGATTTTTTTTCACTTTTTTTTTTTATTCATTTTACTTTAATTTTTTTTTCATTCTTATTTTTTTCTAATTCAAATTTACAAATATTATTAAAATAATTATCGCATAAATTGTTATATATATAATTATATTTATTAAAAACAAAATGTGTTGGTAATTCTTTTAACTAATGTGTAATGAAAATTTTTGTTCGTAGGTATAAAATATAAATATTTTTCTTCTATATCTAATTTAAGGTAATTACAGAGAAAAATTTGAAAAAGAAGAGGAAACAATAGAAATATACGTTAATTATTCTCGGAAGTACGGCACAATGAATTATAATATAATCAGGAAAAATAAGAAAATTTAAATGAGAAATAATAATGTGGTAATAAAATAACATACGGAGGTTTTATGTTTTTCGAAAAATATAGGTATGTTTTTCAAAGCAATTTCTCGAACGAAACTTTGATGAAACAACGCACTCGAATCGCTGTCTCATGCAAATTTGATACCAGTCGACACGGACATATAGCGCGAATGCTGAAAAATGACCGGCTTAAAATATGTGAGTGTACCACTAGCGATAGGTTGGTGTTTTCCCCCAGAAATGTTAGTCGTGAGGAAAGGGGTTTGGGGTAGGGGTGGTTATAAGCTCTCTCTCTCTCTTCTGATGTTTCAACTTTCCATGGAAACGTACGTCGTGTACCTTGAACAATTATATCGTTAACACCGCACAGAGCACTTGTTATGAAAATTTCACGCTCCCTCCTTTGTCCCTTTTCACTGATGGTTTTCGCTTTTCCCCATTTTCCAACTCAAAGAGATTATATACACACATATACATATATGTTTCTACATAAAATGCAATATATGTATATAGAGACGGTAATTTTAAAACACTCTTGAAAACGTATGCTTTTAGTTTTGTGTGTGAGAAAAAAACATAATTTTGTTCAAAGAAACACTTTTTAAAAAGAAAAAGAAATAAATTGAGTACATTAAACTCTGATTTAAGTTCGTTTGTTGCAAATAATTATGATAAATTATTATTAATTATTTATACTAACTGTATTGAAGATATATTTGCCATTTTGTATATTTGATATTAATGTGTATTGTAATTATAATTGTAAATAATAACATTAGAAGGATGGAAATAAAATTATTGATAATATATGTATAAAAAATTGTCTTTATTATTTATTATCCCTATTACATGCTTTATGTAAAAAAAACCTTTAATCCTTTGAACTTCGAAACGTTTAAATCCTTGAAGCTACCTTACCGACTGATGGTAAAACAGATTTTTTGAAAAATGATAATATAAAAAATTACCGACATAGAAATCTACCTTACCGACTGATGGTAAAGCAGATTTTTTTAAAAATGATAATATAAAAAATTACCGACATAGAAATCTACCTTACCGACTGATGGTAAAGCAGATTTTTTTTAAAAATGATAATATAAAAAATTACCGACATAGAAATCTACCTTACCGACTGATGGTAAAACAGATTTTTTTTGAAAAATGATAATATAAAAAATTACCGACATAGGAATCTACCTTACCGACTGATGGTAAAACAGATTTTTTTGAAAAATGATAATATAAAAATTACCGACATAGGAATCTACCTTACCGACTGATGGTAAAACAGATTTTTTGAAAAATGAAAATATAAAAAATTACCGACATAGGAATCTACCTTACCGACTGATGGTAAAACAGTTTTCGAAAAAATAAAAATTGCAAAATCTGTTTTACCATCAGTCGGTAAGGTAGATTCCTATGTCGGTAATTTTTTATATTTTCATTTTTCAAAAAATCTGTTTTACCATCAGTCGGTAAGGTAGATTCCTATGTCGGTAATTTTTTATATTATCATTTTTCAAAAAAATCTGTTTTACCATCAGTCGGTAAGGTAGATTCCTATGTCGGTAATTTTTTATATTATCATTTTTCAAAAAAAAATCTGTTTTACCATCAGTCGGTAAGGTAGATTTCTATGTCGGTAATTTTTTATATTATCATTTTTAAAAAAATCTGCTTTACCATCAGTCGGTAAGGTAGATTTCTATGTCGGTAATTTTTTATATTATCATTTTTCAAAAAATCTGTTTTACCATCAGTCGGTAAGGTAGATTTCTATGTCGGTAATTTTTTTAACATTTTGAAACAGTTTTTTTAAATGAGGAAGTTTATTGTTTTAATAATAATTAATTACTAAATAGAAAGGAATTAAATTTGAGGAAGGTAATTTTTTTTTATTTTTTGACTTTTGTTGAATTTAATATCAATGTAAAATAATCTGTTTGTCTTTTATGGTGAAGCGATGAAATTGAATTCTATTCAGACAGCAAACAGTTTGCAATCTCCTTAACGGAATGGAATTTTCGCTATACTCAAGAGAGATTCTATGAGTATGAGGAAACTTGCGGAATCACCGGTGCGTATTCAGGGTTTAGTTTAACAGGAGGTCATAACCCAACGAAGAATTTAATTCTAAGTTGGGAAACACTGTTTCTAATCCTAATTCATGTCGTCTTATTTATGCAGCAGCCATTTCGAACCGCAACGCTGAAGAGTTTAACGGCTTTCAATTTCCGTTTGCCATCAATATTATTTAGTTTAGCTTGGACTCGTATATATATACACACTTCGTGGCGCATCTTCTACTTCTAACGCGATCTCTCTCACTCCTTTCAAGTTTGTGCCTTTCGGTATGCTTCTCACGCCTCTATGAAGGAAATTACTTGTCCTCTCTTTTCATCTTCAATTCACGAGTCTTCTTCTTCATTCATTCCAACCTCTTCTTCTTCTTCTTCTTCTTCTTTCTTTTTTTCTCCTTTTCTTTTCTTCTTCTTCAAGGCGCATGAATTTCCCATAAAAATCATTAGTTAAAATTTTCATATTCAAAAATTTAATTAGATATAATATAATACTCATTTCACTTTGTATTTCTTTCTTTTTCCTATCGTATTCTCTTTTTTTCCCCAATTGAACCTCCCAAATCTGTAACTCGTTTAGCGTTCGGCCGCACGCTTTATTGGTAGTCGGGTAGCAGCGAGGGAGCCATTGACGCTTGCTGCTATCTGACTACTAATAGAGCTTTCGTCCGAGCGCTAAACGAGTTACAGAATTGGGAGGATCAATTGCGCATGTGACACTTGGAAGAAAGTCTCTTTTTCTCATTTTAAACCTTGCCCTTATCATGTGTCGCAACCACGATGCTAATTCTCAGAAAGTAAGTCACTGAAATCACTTTAGAAGCTCTCGACTTTTTCTCCAAGTAATTGTTGCGCTAGTTCTCTACTTCTCCCTTCTCTTGTCGTAAAAATAAAATGAAATTGAAATTGTCGACTGTCTCAATTTTCCAGTTAAGAACAGCATGACGTTTATTCTTCTTTTTCCATCTAAAAGAAAGGACAAAAAAACACATTATTTAGTTATAATTCTCACAATATTAAATAATATATGTAAACTACTGTTTTTTAAAAAACCAAATTTTAGTAATTTAATTTAAAGAAAGATTAATATTAACAAAAATATGACTTAATGAAATAAAGGCTTTTCATATATAGAGTATTTCTAGGTTTCCAAAACTTGGAAATCACTTTCGTAGTAGTGCCATATTGGTTTGTAATTTCATTTCGTTGGATATGCGGTGAGAGTACATCTGCACTGCCCAAACTGGAAACTATTGGATTTGAGTTTTCAACCTAATCGAATACATTCAAGACTGGTGGTTATTTGATATTAATAACTGAATCAATTTGGCTGCTCGATCTATGGCACAGTGGAGGCACCATCCTCTCGAGATATTTAGCTTTACAAATTCTCTAGAAATATTATTATAATCGATTTCAAGAAATAAACTTTATATATACATGATTTGAGAATTTATATTTTTCATTTCTGTACCACTAATCACAATACAAGTCACAAAAATAATAAACAACATTTCGTTCATTATTTATTTGTTTGACTAAAGTAATAATTTACTACCAATTAAATCAAATTATTATGTTTACAACTTTTTGTCTGACAAAATCAGACTTTTACTACTATTTAAACATTTTTTTTTTAAATAAAAGTGCATGAAAAAGAAAATAAATAAAATTTTGAAATAATATTTTATTAAATTTTCTTCTTTTCTCAAATATAAAGAAATAGTCTTTATTTAAAAGATAAAAAGAATAAGTTAAATGAATTTAAAAAAAGAAGAATAAGAAAATATTTTCATTTCGAATAAATTAATAAAACATATTCTTATATAGAATATATAAATAAGAATTCTGAAACTCTCCTTTTAATAATCAGCCTTCAAAGAATGCCAAGGCACCAGGACCAAAAATCAAAGCAAAATGCTCCTTTTACAAAGTAAGAAATATACGTTTTGTTCAGAGATTTCCTTTCGTTTGCTATTTGCTTAACTTGTAGAAAGCACACAAACTTTTGGATTCTGCTACATGCACTTATATATATATATATATAGATTTGTGAACTGATACTCTGAGGACAATAGCTTACTTTGTGAAGACTGTGATTAAAACAAGAGGCCGAGAGACCAAAAGACTACAAGCTCATGAAGAAGCTCGACTCTTCACCAACTAGAATTGAAAAAGTGTAAGTGCAAGAGACTATAGGAAACAGAAAAGGAAGTAAGGGGAGGGAGTAAATGAGAGAGGGATGAAATCAAGGGTGAGGAGAGCGACTCGCATAGTTTCGAGTTCTTTTCATTATCTGCAAGCTCACCTCAACAACAATATCACTTCTTTCTCTCTCTCTCTCTCTCCTTTTTGCTTCGGAAATAGAAAAAAATTTACTCCTGAAATAGTCAAATTTACTCCTGAAATAGTCAAATTTACTCCTGAAATAGTATTTTTTATTTTATTTTATTATTATTATTATTATTATTATTATATTTGCAACTGTAATTATAATTTTATGTGCTTGTATGGAAGCAATATTTCTATTATAATGAATTTGCATTATATATTAAAATTTCCTACCTTTCTTAAATATATACAGCAACATCTTTTTTGTTCATTAATCATCAAACGGATTAATGAATAATTACAGTAAGACAACAAAAGGGAGAATTAAAATTTTGTTTGCAAAGTATAAAGATGTTCTTATAATATTAAATTATAAAATATGTATACAAAGGAGAGTTATATATGCAAAGTAACCCTTATGCAATCTTGCGACTTTTACAGCGCGAAACTAGGAAAATGAAGGTGTTACTCTATGCCTATATAGAGATTTGCGAATGGTAGCACTATTACAGGGCCAACTAACACATCTATACACTTTCACGAATTCATCTCTCTTCGACACCCATTTCGCCCCCTCCCCTCACCCCCTTTCCCCCTTTATTATTCCGTTATATATGTAGATGGTGTATGAGATACCGCATGATTGAATCCTGCTCCGTTCCGAACATGATAACCTAATGAACAGGCTGAATAATGATAACGTGGTTATCCATGGCGTGATTATCCACTGCCTATTAAAGCGATTCATATATACAACCAATCACTTTTGTGGTGAGTCCCTTCATATATATATATATTGCCGGAAATCAGTCACATTGATTTTTTTTTTACAATCTGCTATTATATTAATGATAAATGTGTCCAATGAAAATTCCATTCATATCTAGTAAACGTTGTCAATCAATCATTTTCTTAACAAAAAATAGTCTTTATAAGCTTTAAATAATAGAATAAAAAAAATTCAAATTTGTAAGCGAAAATTATTCTTGATTCAAATTCTAAGATGAATGAACTATTATAACTGTATCACGGATAATCGACTGACATAGTCTCTGAGTTGAAGCGATATTGCGTGTGAAAAGAATGAAGAAAGAATTTCACTTATGCGAAAGAATATTGTTGCATTTCAAGGTTTCTTTTTGCAATGGGTAAAGAAAGAGAGAGAGAGAGAGAGAGAGAAAACGACGAAAGGGGGATTTAAGTTCGACTTACACGATATCTACTCCGCACACTCGTCCACTTCTCCATTTTCTCATCTGTAATACTTTCATTGCGCAGCGTAACCGAGAGTATCTCTTTTATATATTAAAAGTGCATAACAACCACGCGTAAAAACATTTGCAATCCTCGAGTGAAAAAAATAAAAAAAAATACGTCGAAAAAATATATACACAAATTTCTATATATATATATCCAAAGACAAAGTCGTTTTCAAATATATAAGAAGCTTGCCTCGACTCTCTAAAATTGCATGATCCTTGAGAAATACTAAAAAGGTTTTTCCCCGCAAGATGAGAAACGAATTATAGTACGGAGAAACAGTTTTCCTCATCCTGCTCTATCTCTCTCTCTCTCTCTCTCTCTTTTTTCATACATTTCTTTATTCTCTTCAACAAAAATAAATTTCTTTATTCTCTTTAAACTTCTTGTATTCATTGAAAATAGTTTCATCTTTTTTTTTTCTAATATTAATAAAAAAAAAACAAAACTAAATAAATTTAATAAACAAAAAATTGAGAAAAATATAAGAGAGAATGAAGAATGTAATAATTTATTGAATTTTTATTGTAAAGTGAAAATCTTTTATTAACAATATTATGAAGTTTCTAACTCTTGATTGGCCTGAACATTGTCTGGGAGAAAGATTATTATATAGATTCTTGTACAAACTTCATATTCTTATCACCCTTTATTCAGAGTTGCCAAGTGCCAAAGGCGATTAATTTCGAAATATCCGGTATACTCTTCCGCCCTTAGACTGTCAAGGGACTCGAAAGCTTAATATTTATTTGTAATCTACGTCGAGATTACCCTCTTCCGTTTCGAAAGTGTCATGCCAGAAGTCTTATTTCCGGTGAAGCTAATTGACGGAGTCTTTGCTATATAGCTTGCATATTTCATCGTCTGATTGAAGAAATTCTTTTTTTTTTTGAAATTTTCCAATTTCACTGAAATTAAAACTGTAATTATCGTCTATAAAAAAAACATTTCTTATAACTAATTTTTTTTTTTTTATTTACTATTTTTTTGGTCAAAATTCTTAAAAATCATAATAATTATTATTAGCATAATTAACAAATTATTATAATTAAGAATTTTTTATTATTTCAGACAACTGGACTTTTTTTTCAACATATGTCGATTAATGGGAATAATGATATAATTGAAAAATAAACTGGAATACAGCTCAAATTTCCAATATGAAACAGAGCGAGATGAAGTTTTCAAATAGCTTGAAGCCTTTTTCGACTTTAGAAAAAAGAAGCCCTTCACTCTATAAGCTGAAAGGTAACTTTAGAAAACAATGTTGTATATTCTTGAAACAAGACCCACTTGACTTCTCTTGCATTTCTTTCACTTCTTTTGTATTGTGCTAAACCTTCTCATTAGAGTTATATTTTTTTTACTCTCTTCAAAAAATAGTCACACATTTATTTCTAAATTTGTTTATTAATTCAATTTTTTTTCTCATGTTCGTAAAAAAAAACGTTTTCTTTATGGGAAAAAAGCATTTTGAGTAGAAAATAAAAATCAATTAAACAATATTTAATGCTACGTTTTAGTAATTATTCTTGTAAGTAGTAAATGTCAGTTTTATTCAAACAAAATAGTTAAAATTTTAAGTGACTAGTAATATAAGTAAATTTACAAGTGCCAGTAGTAAAATACCATTTTAGTCAGACTGAAGTTTTTAAATTTTGTTAATATATGTGTAAGTAGTAATAGTCAGTTCCAGTCAGACAAAATGTTTTAAATTGTTTAAAACACTTATCAGTAGTAAAAGATCATTTTAGTTAGACAGGTTTTGAATTCTAATAATAGTTGTATCAGTAGTAAAAGTCAGACTTAGACAAAATGAAAAAAAGTAAAAAGTACAAAAGTAGTAAAAGTACAAAGAAATCGGTTAAATTTTGATTTCAGTAGTAAAAGTCAGTGTCAGTTAGACAAAATATTTTAAATACTGTTACCAGTAGTAAAAATTATTTTAGTCAGACAGTATTTTATAAAACACTGTATGTATGTATATAAGTAGTAGAGTCAGTATTAGTCAAACGTGTTACATTCCGTTACAAACGTGTCAGTAGTAAAAATCGAATTCAGTCGGACGAAACGCATTAAATCATTGAAAATTTGTTGTCAGTAGTAAAATACAAGTTCAGTCAGTCATACATTTTTTTTTACTAAAGAAAAACTATCGTAAATAAAAACATTTGAAAATTTCAATTTAAATTGACTATCACATGGGGGAAAATACTAATAACTACATATTAAAGATAATTTTTTTTTTTTTTTTGGAAAATAACGGAAAAAAATAAAATAGGTCCGATCGGAACTATAAAAATTGACAAACTTGATTGAAAAGATGTTGATTTCCGTCATAAGGGAACTTTAAAATATATTGTATGACTTCCGTTTCCTTTGGTAAGTTTCCAAGATCGATTTGTACTATGGTGCAAACCGCTGCACACTCCTTCTTGCAGTGGCAATCAATTCGGAGGGTTCGAGGAGAAAACATACGACACACGGAAGGCAGTGGCTCTCATTTCTTGCAGTAACGTCCAAGCTCCGGAAATTGAAAGTCTGTGACGTGACTTCCGTTAGACGCCACCGTCGCCCTTCTTCCTTTGCCCAACTGAATAGTTGAGTGAGAAAGAGAGAGAGAGAGAGAGCGCGCAATGAATTTTGCATTAACGAGTTCCAATCGAACACGAATCTCAACCTGTATTTCCAAGGATAACGTTTTCACACTACGACGACATTGGAATTAAAAAAAAAATAGAAAATTATTCCATCTCGAAATATATATTAAACATTATCGATCCCTTCATCTTATTTCCTTTTCTCAACAATATAATTTCAAGATTCGTTTACGAAATTTTTTTCAAGCTCCTTTTTTTTAAATTTTTCTCTACAATGTGCGAAAAATAAAATAAAATTTTAATCGTGTTTGCAATATTTTATATACATAATTCAAAAATACAGTATTTTAATTAATTTACGAATTTTTTTATTAATTTAATTGTACAATTTTTATTATTTATTTTAATCGAAATATATAGTGAAAGTGATTCATTAAATTCTGACAGGGATATAACTGATTTATCTGGATTTTGATTAAGTGTTGTTATATTCAAAGTTTACTTTCAACCTGCATATTCACATTAGACATATTTCTTGTCGTATAACGGTGAATACGTGATTATTCAACTTTCTGCAAAATGGCAACACATACACACACACTGTTATACATTTATACACTTCGGAGGGATGAATACACAAACAGCTTCATCACAAATTTTGAATACACTTTAGAGTCAATTTCGAAGCTCCTACAAATATAATATATAGATACAACATAAAATATATATATATATATATATATATATATATATAAAAAACAATTTTGCAATTTCACACAAAAATATTGGACTATTTAAGTCAAATTGGAATTTATTTCAAAATAAATTATTATTTAATAGAAATTTTCTTTGATGGGTTAAAGTATTGTAAATTTTTTTATTTTTTTAACCGTTTTTCGAGGATTCGTGTATATCATGTGTGTTGAACGACTTGGTGGTTCTCGAATTGCAAATGTGAGTGCATAGCTATTCTAAAATTCGAGGAGTGTTAGTGGTTGATTGCGTCCGGTTGAGATGATTGCTTTTCGTGTATATATATATATATATACTAAAATACCATTACATCGTGAACTTTGGTCACACGTGTTTGATACACATATACAAATGCTTTTTGGATCACGCAATGTAGAACCACATGAGAATAAATATTATATATATATATATAGAGAGAGAGGAGAAATCTACAGACGATTATTGCATGTGCAAACCGAGCGTATTTCAATATTCCCGATAGTTTATTCGTCTGGACCCATGACCGCCTCCTAGTGGCAGAAAATCACTTCCATTTTAGTTAACGCCATCGTTTACGTTATACCCTTGTATAAACGTATCTATTTTGCCTTCTCTACTCCTCTTGTTATACAACTAATATGACGTGGATGAAACCGTTGTCACCCTATTGATAATATTGTTGGGGAAAATCATATTTATATCTCATATTATACGAGCAGCGCGAAATTTTATATCAAAAGTTCGGAAAATCCAAATGAATTAAACTGTAAAGTTATATTTTACACAAACTATTAGAATTTTATACTAAATTATTATTAATTAGTATTTATTAGTATTTATTAGTATTTATTAGTATTTATTAGTATTTATTAGTATTTATTAGTATTTATTAGTATTTATTAGTATTTATTAGTATTTATTAGTATTTATTAGTATTTATTAGTATTTATTAGTATTTATTAGTATTTATTAGTATTTATTAGTATTTATTAGTATTTATTAGTATTTATTAGTATTTATTAGTATTTATTAGTATTTATTAGTATTTATTAGTATTTATTAGTATTTATTAGTATTTATTATTGTTATTGTTCTATAGCAATTATTAATTTATTAAACAAAATAATCAAGTAAATTTTACAAGAACAGACTTGTAATACCTATTCTTTTTATTTTTATTACATCTATTTTTTCCCTACAGGAAAAATAATGTCCTTGCGCGCATAAATGTCACAGATATTTCGAAAATTCGATAAAAAGTTAAACTCTTAAATTCGTGGTATTATTTAAAAAATTGTGTGTATAAAAGAAAAAAAAAGTTTCAGTAATCGATTTTCATTTATCTACCTGTGGAAATTATTACACTTTTATAGGTTAATACAATTATGGAAATGTTCAATATTCTATAAAGAATTGGCAAATTAAATATTAGTCACAATTTCAATATATATATATATACATTTTATAACTCCTTTCTTTTATTCTAGTTTAAAACAAAAATTGTTTTGTAGAAAATATGATGAAGGGAATTTTCTTATGAATATAAAATTATAATAGAAATTAAATATTGACATTATATTATCCTTGGAAATTACAAATAATTATTTTTTAATTGGTTAATTAATTGTATCAATAATTATTTTATTTTATTCTTTACCACTGAGAGTAAATAAAAGAATTCGCAAAGTTTAGGTCTAACTAAAACTTGCTTTTACTACTTTTATATATAATAAGCAAAGCTCTGTTTGGCATAAAACAGCTTTAACTACTGAAAAGAAGATTTACCACTTTACGAAAGTGTGTTTGATTAAAACTTGCATTTACTACTAATATCGAAATAGTTTTGTATCGGAAAAATTTCTGTCTGACTCTAATTTGCTTTATCTACTTAAAGAGTATTGAAAAATTCACAAAACGTTGTGTCTGACTAAAATTGCTTTCACTACTGACAAATTACACAAACTTTTAACCCATTTTGCCTCATTGAAACTAAAACCTACTAAAAAATATACCAAATGAAAATTTGTGCCTGACTAAAAATAAAATGTACAATTTTTTTTTTGAAATGTTATGTCTGACTTAAACTTACGTTAACTACTTAATCCAAAACTTCGTCTGACTGAAACACACTTTTCCTAGTAAATGATAAATTTAAACAAAACTATGGCTGACTATAACTTGCTTTCACTACTTAAACCTGAATTATATAAACTCTTGCAACTTTCTGTCTGACTAAATCGCAGTTGAACTACTGACAATCGTAAAAATCTACTTCACTGTCTAAAATTATTTATAATTTATTGTTTCTCATATTTTTTTCTTCTAAATCTTACGACATGACTACACTTTATCACATTGAAAATAAAGAATCTTTTTTCCAGGAAATCGAATTTCTTGTGAACCATGGATGACTTATTGAAACTCCTCGTGAATAGTTATCTGTGGATAAAAATAAAATGTGCTTTTTATTTAATGGCAGTAACTGCGAGTGTGATACGACACTCGAAGGATTTTATATTTTTCCTTGACTGTGTATTGTATATGTATATAAAAATATATATATATATATATTTATATAAGTAATCCAATGTAAGAGATTGCCATTTTTCTTTTATTGTCATATACTGACTTTATTAAAAAATATCATCGATACCATTGTATCGACAATATCTGACTTTTAATATGTATACAAATATTGTTTTTTTTTTTACTACTGAATCGTCATTTGAAACTAGTCAACGTGTCTGCGTGTGGCAAAGAATTTCAAACGACCGTGTCGAAATTTCCCGCGAGAGAAATTCTTGGCCGCATTTTTGCAAAAGCTTGTATAATCGCATATATTTAAAACTCGGAACCGATTTTTAACGACGCACTTTACTGAATAGACCCACGAGAGATTTTCAGAGTTGGAAAAAACTTTTTTTTTCCACCATTTCCGCATTAACGTTGAAAGTCAAGTGTCTTTTAAAACTTTTCGTAACACATGTAATAAGTCTCTCTCTCTCTCTTTCTCTTTCTCTCTCACGCTAAATTGATCTTTTGAGAGTTGAGTGTATATTTTAACAAGATTTATCTTTATAATTTTTTCAATTTATGTAATAATTTCAAAAATTCTTTTTTTCTGACAAATAATTTGTCAAATAAATAATAATAATAAATTATTTATTGGAAAATAATTAATTTGAAGAAACATTGTTTTAGATTTATCTTGTTTTTGTTTCATTAATAACAGTCGTGAGAAAGTAAGCACAAGGTTTGAGAGAGAGACAATGTAAACACATTGGATTAGGGATTAAGATCGCTTTATACGTGAAGTGTCTTATCTATGGATGAGGGATTATCATACCAATAGCTGAAACTAAGATTCAAATCGCTTTTAAGTAGCTTTCATTATCCTCCGATTTGCCGTGGTTTAATAATAATTTTCTATTAAAATTTTATAAATTCTTAAATTTTTTTTTTTTAAACTAAGAATAGATATATTCAAAATACGAAATTTTCTTTTTTTTTAAATAATATTTTTTTTTTTTTTTTATAACAATCATAAAACTGAAGAACATATTTTATGAAATCGTTACAAAACTTTTGTTTTCGAGTAATAAAGTGCTGTCAAAAAAAAAAAAGTCATAAAACTGCAAACGTAATAAAGTTTTTCGGAAAAAAATTCGATAAACAACTACTATTGCTAGTGAAGTGTCATAAAATAAAAATACCCTGTTTATTGATATACTGAAAAAAAAATTATTTATTTCAATTAATTCAAATTATTTGAATTACACTTAGACCAAATAAATTTTTATTGGATCAAGTAAAAAAAATAATTGACGCTAATAAATAATTTCTTTAAATTTAATTTAAGTAATTTAAATTTTTTCATTATTTACTAGATACGATAAAATGAAATATTTACATCTAGTAAATATTTAGTTCCAAATACATATTTAATGGATAATAGAGAAATAAATCGAATTTGGATCAAATAATTTTTTTTTAGTAAAAACACAGAAAATTAAAAGGCATTAAAATAAGCTGCAACGCTTCTTATTTTAATCCAATTTTGCTTATTTTAATCCATTTTGGTATTAAAATAAGCAAAATTGGATTAAAATAAGAAGCGTTGCAGCTTATTTTAATGCCTTTTAATTTTCTGTGAATAAATAGAAAAATTTTCTAAACAAACAAATTTTTTTTTATTTAGAAAATTCATGAATCTGTGTTATCGTATGGGTTTATCATCAATTTTTTTTTTCGAAGGAAGTTAACAAAAAAAAAAAGAAAAAAAAAGTTAATGAAAAAGGTTAATGTGGAGAGGCACATAAGGAAAAAGGGATCATAAATCGTTCACGAGGAAAATAGCGGCGAGACAGCATTTTCTTACAGATGGATTCTTGTAAAATACTTAAGACACACTTTGCGCATCCCGTTCTCATTCCTCCTTCGGGACATGGATTGAGATCGGCTTTCGTTGAAGCTGTTATACCGGCATGAGTTGATAGAAAAGAAGGAATAAGAAACTTGATGAAATATTGGAGAGCGGCTTACACGGGACAATATTCCGTTGTAAACCATTCCCCACCCCACCCCCCTCCCTTCCACTGTATCCTTACTTTTACCCAATTCCTTCAACGCCAATAGATACTTTACGTCATGTAAACGTGTATATCCATGAATGTGTGTATCGATATTTTGCCAATGTAGTATCAGGCGCACAAACATGAAGATAAAGAAGAAAAAAAAAGAGTGGGAGTAAGAAAGGGGTTGAAAATCTATATTCGAAGGAGGGCCAATCTTTTGTGAATGAGTTCTTGAAAAAAAAATTAAAAAACAGAACAAGACATTCTATTTCTTTTCTAGATGAATATTATCGTGGAAATTGATCTTCAACCGATATATTCAAATATTTTTATAGGATTTCTTTAAAGCTTTTCACAGTTATTTGTATATTTTTATTTAGAAAATAAAAACAGTTGGTAAAATTTTCGATTTTTTTAACAGTATTTTTAAAAACACAATTAACCTATTTGCGAACCTTTTACGTTATTAATGTTTCAAAAATGAAAATTTTTTGAAAAATATTTATAAGCAATGTTTACACTATTATAACCAGTATAACTATTATGAAAAAACTTGTGAAGATGTATTCTTCAATTCTAATATCCAATATCATACATCAATTTTTTTTTACCCTAAAAACTTGTTCTAAAACTTTTCTCAAATGTAAATTTTTTTTTTTTTTGTTACTTAAAGAAGTCGATTAATTTTTTCATTAAAATGGAAATTAGACCAACTTTTCACTTTGGTGAGATTAAAAGATTCAAACGAATGATAAAGTTACACTAAATTCGAGTGGTAAAAAAAAATTAATTTACCCTTTCTTGAAACAATTCGAAGTATTTTTACAAAAAAAAAAAAAATATATATTTATTTTAAAAAACATAATATATATTATATAGTGTAGGAAAATAAAAAAATTATCTTTTTAAAATGAAATAGCGTCAGGAGGAGAAGAAACGAGTTAAGAGACAGAGGGATTTAAAATCTAATTTCGCTTAAGAAACAACGACTGTTTTTCAGAATTGCTATTTATTTCGAGTCGTCTGCCTCGTCGTCGTCGTCGTTGTAGGTCGCGCGGCTTTTTCAATTTACCAATTTTCGTCTTTATATATATATATGGAAGATTTTTCTTCTGAGCTTTGCCGTCATCTCAATAAAATATACGAGTGGATTTTAATGTTTTTCTTACCCACTTCGATAAGAGATACGTTGCTAAAAAAAAAATATAATATCTCAAAGAGAGAAAGATTCGCGTCCCTCGATTAGAACCTAAATATAAAAATTATTTGAAACTGGTCGAGGGAATGAAGAAAAGGCGAGGCAACGACTTTTTAGTATGATGATTATGGTAGTGGTGGTGACCCTTGTTATCTGCGCGAGAGAGATAGAGAGTTTTGCGACGGAATAAAGGGGGAAAATAAAAGGACTATACGACTTGGTTCGCATGACGTTTATTAGACATTAAGTAGTAATACCGAGGGAATGAGAGAAGGCACGGCATAGTCCGGATAATATAAGAGACCGGTATGAGCCGTTATACTAATTGTAGTAATTCCAGCATTCACTTCGGATATTTAATTAAGTTTCCGCTGACAAGCATCCACTTTCCGGTGGTGGTGGTGATGGTGCTTGCTGCGCGCACTCACCCCAAGTATACTTGCAAAGTTTCAGCACGACTCGAGTACCTTCAGTTGGTCACGATTGTCCTATGCCAAACTTATTCGACCGGAAATGCCTTACGAGTTCGATTCTTCGAAACGAATTTACTCTATCTAATTTTATCTCCTTTAAAGAGATTCGCATTCCATGTTTTGATTCAATTAAAGAACAAATCATCTTAATGCAAAAGAAAATAAATCAAATCCTACACACTTTTAATTAATTTCATTTTTTCTGTCATTCCAATCAGATCAGTAGTAAAAATGATTTTTAATCAGACATAGAATTAAAAAATTCAAAGCAATGAAATTATTAAATTAAAAAAAAAGTTTTTCTATTAAATTTTTTAAACACGATATTGGCATTCCGAAAAAGAAATTTAGATTTATTGAAGATAAAGTTTCGCGTCTTCTGGAAAAAGGTTCCTTACGTTTTTCCCTCTACTTTCGGTATCTTTCTATTATCCATTGTCCAAGCCAAGATTTTAGTAGTGCAGTATATAAGAAAGGTAGACACGAATGCGGTCTGCAATTCGATTTCGTAAAGTATGAAGCTATCAAAGCCAATGGTCCGAAAAGCCCAATGCAATTACCAATAACTCTTTGACATGCTCTGTCTACATTTCTTCTCCATTAAATCATTCTACACGAATTAAACATATATTAACAAAACATTTTTTTACAATAGTTTTCCCTTCGGAAAGAATAAATTTTAAAAGAATATTTAAAATTAAAAACAAATAATAATAAATATTCTTCTTTTTATATAAACAGACACTTCAAAAATAAACCTAAGGGACCCAATGAAATGTGAATTAAATAAATACAAACAGAATATGAATTAAATAAAGACGAAGGTGAGAATGCGAATGGTAAAAGCATAACGATGAAATTCTCTGTCAGACAGATGAATTTCCCTAGTTAAGTAATCCTTGCTTCAGAAATGGAAACACTGGAAGCAAGCTGTAGGAGAAGAGAGATAAGATCGTCTGATTTTCTACGAGATATAGAATATATATATGTAAGGAGCGATGGTACTTAGCGGTGTGTGCTCCATTTAAACATCATCAGTTTTATTTAATAATTTGCATCAAAAAAGTGTGTTCTACAAACAAAATATATTCTACAAAATTAAAGTAAAAAATTTTTGATTTCGAAAAGAAGAAACTACATCAATTAAAAATTAGAGCATAAGCGAAACACTAATTTAGAAAATTCGAGAATCATCAAAAAATTTAATTTGAGAGATAATCGTTAGGGAATACCACCAATAAAATAAGGAAAAAGTTTCGAAGAAAAAATGTATGGCGCACTTTTTGATTGGTCCAGCGGATGCTGAGCTACACTTAAAATAATTTTGGAAAAATTTTCAAAAAATTAAATTCGCAAGATAATGACTTGGGTATAATGCCAAAAAACTGAGCAAAAAGTCTCGAACAAAAAATGTATGGAGCACTTTGTCGGGAATATCCCCAAATGCTGAGCTACAGTAAAAAACAAATTTGGAAAAAATTACAAAAAATTAAATTTGCGAGAATATCGGTCGGGAATACCACCAGTAAAATAGTCAAAAAGTTCCGAACAAAAAATGTATGGCACACTTATTGATTGGTAAAGCGGATGCTGAGCTACACTGAAAACAATTTCAGAAAAAATTTTGAAAAATTAAATTTTTGAGATAATCGCTCCGGAATGCCATAACTGTCTTTAGCAAAAAGTAGCGAACAAAAAATGTATGGCACACTTTTTGATTGGTCCAGCGGATGCTGAGCTACAGTAAAAAAAATATTTGGAAAAAATTACAAACAAGTAAATTTGCGAGATTATCGGTCGGGAATACCATCAGTAAAATAGTCAAAAAGTTCCGAACAAAAAATGTATGGCACACTTATTGATTGGTCCAGCGGATGCTGAGATACACTGAAATCAATTTCGGAAAAAATTTTGAAAAAATAAATTTTTGAGATAATCGCTCCGGAATACCACAACTGTCTTTAGCAAAAAGTAGCGAACAAAAAATGTATGGGGCACTTTTTGATTGGTCCAGCGGATGCTGAGCTACAGTAAAAAACAAATTTGGAAAAAATTACAAAAAATTAAATTTGCGAGATTATCGGTCGGGAATATCCCCAAAGTAGTTAGAAGAAAGTTCTGAATAAAAAATGTATGGCACACTTTTTGATTGGTCCAGCGGATGCTGAGCTACAGTAAAAAACAAATTTGGAAAAAATTACAAAAAATTAAATTTGCGAGATTATCGGTCTGTAATACCACCAATAAAATAGGGAAAAAGTTTCGAACAAAAAATGTATGGCACACTTTTTGATTGGTCCAGCGGATGCTGATCTACACTAAAATCAATTTCGGAAAAAATTTTGAAAAATTAAATTTTTGAGATAATCGCCCCGGAATGCCATAACTGTCTTTAGCAAAAAGTAGCGAACAAAAAATGTATGAGGCACTTTTTGATTGGTCCAGCGGATGCTGAGCTACAGTAAAAAACAAATTTGGAAAAAATTACAAAAAATTAAATTTGCGAGATTATCGGTCGGGAATATCCCCAAAGTAGTTAGAAGAAAGTTCTGAATAAAAAATGTATAGCACACTTTTTGATTGGTCCAGCGGATGCTGAGCTACACTCAAATCAATTTCGGAAAAAATTTTTAAAAATTAAATTTTAGAGATAATCGCTCCGGAAAGCCATAACTGTCTTTAGCAAAAAGTAGCGAACAAAAAATGTATGGGGCACTTTTTGATTGGTCCAGCGGATGCTGAGCTACAGTAAAAAACAAATTTGGGAAAAATTACAAAAAATTAAATTTGCGAGATTATCGGTCTGTAATACCACCAATAAAATAGGGAAAAAGTTTCGAACAAAAAATGTATGGCACACTTTTTGATTGGTCCAGCGGATGCTGAGCTACACTCAAATAAATTTCGGAAAAAATTTTGAAAAATTAAATATTTGAGATAATCGCCCCGGAATGCCATAACTGTCTTTAGCAAAAAGTAGCGAACAAAAAATGTATAGAACACTTTTTGATTGGTCCAGCGGAAGCTGAGCTACAGTAAAAAAAAAATTTGGAAAAAATTACAAAAAATTAAATTTGCGAGATTATCGGTCGGGAATATCTCCAAAGTAGTTAGAAGAAAGTTCTGAATAAAAAATGTATGGCACACTTTTTGATTGGTCCAGCGGATGCTGAGCTACAGTAAAAAAAAAATTTGGAAAAAATTACAAAAAATTAAATTTGCGAGATTATCGGTCTGTAATACCACCAATAAAATAGGGAAAAAGTTTCGAACAAAAAATGTATGGCACACTTTTTGATTGGTCCAGCGGATGCTGAGCTACACTCAAATCAATTTCGGAAAAAATTTTTAAAAATTAAATTTTAGAGATAATCGTTCCGAAATGCCATAACTGTCTTTAGCAAAAAGTAGCGAACAAAAAATGTATGGGGCACTTTTTGATTGGTCCAGCGGATGCTGAGCTACAGTAAAAAACAAATTTGGAAAAAATTACAAAAAATTAAATTTGCGAGATTATCGGTCGGGAATACCACCAGTAAAATAGTCAAAAAGTTCCGAACAAAAAATGTATGGGGCACTTTTTGATTGGTCCAGCGGATGCTGAGCTACAGTAAAAAAAAATTTGGAAAAAATTACAAATAATTAAATTTTCGAGATTATCGGTTGGGAATAACACCAGTAAAATAGTCAAAAAGTTCCGACCAAAAAATGTATAGCAAACTTTTTGATGGGTCCAGCGGATGCTGAGCTACAGTAAAAAACAAATTTGGAAAAAATTACAAAAAATTAAATTTGCGTGATTATCGGTCGGGAATATCCCCAAAGTAGTTAGAAGAAAGTTCTGAATAAAAAATGTATAGCACACTTTTTGATTGGTCCAGCGGATGCTGAGCTACACTCAAATCAATTTCGGAAAAAATTTTTAAAAATTAAATTTTAGAGATAATCGCTCCGGAATGCCATAACTGTCTTTAGCAAAAAGTAGCGAACAAAAAATGTATGGGGCACTTTTTGATTGGTCCAGCGGATGCTGAGCTACAGTAAAAAACAAATTTGGAAAAAATTACAAAAAATTAAATTTGCGAGATTATCGGTCGGGAATACCACCAGTAAAATAGTCAAAAAGTTCCGAACAAAAAATGTATGGCACACTTTTTGATTGGTCCAGCGGATGCTGAGCTACAGTAAAAAACAAATTTGGAAAAAATTACAAAAAATTAAATTTGCGAGATTATCGGTCTGTAATACCACCAATAAAATAGGGAAAAAGTTTCGAACAAAAAATGTATGGCACACTTTTTGATTGGTCCAGCGGATGCTGAGCTACACTCAAATAAATTTCGGAAAAAATTTTGAAAAATTAAATATTTGAGATAATCGCCCCGGAATGCCATAACTGTCTTTAGCAAAAAGTAGCGAACAAAAAATGTATGGGGCACTTTTTGATTGGTCCAGCGGATGCTGAGCTACAGTAAAAAACAAATTTGGAAAAAATTACAAAAAATTAAATTTGCGAGATTATCGGTCGGGAATATCTCCAAAGTAGTTAGAAGAAAGTTCTGAATAAAAAATGTATGGCACACTTTTTGATTGGTCCAGCGGATGCTGAGCTACAGTAAAAAACAAATTTGGAAAAAATTACAAAAAATTAAATTTTCGAGATTATCGGTCGGGAATATCCCCAAAGTAGTTAGAAGAAAGTTCTGAATAAAAAATGTATAGCACACTTTTTGATTGGTCCAGCGGATGCTGAGCTACACTCAAATCAATTTCGGAAAAAATTTTTAAAAATTAAATTTTAGAGATAATCGCTCCGGAAAGCCATAACTGTCTTTAGCAAAAAGTAGCGAACAAAAAATGTATGAGGCACTTTTTGATTGGTCCAGCGGATGCTGAGCTACAGTAAAAAACAAATTTGGAAAAAATTACAAAAAATTAAATTTGCGAGATTATCGGTCGGGAATATCCCCAAAGTAGTTAGAAGAAAGTTCTGAATAAAAAATGTATGGCGCACTTTTTGATTGGTCCAGCGGATGCTGAGCTACAATCAGATAAATTTTTTTAAAAATTTCGAAAAATTAAATTTTCCAGATAATTGATCGGGAATACCGCCAAAGTCTTAACCCGGGAGTCTCGAACAAAAAATGTATGGCGCACTTTTTGATTGGTCCAGCGGATGCTGAGCTACAATCAGATAAATTTTTTTAAAAATTTCGAAAAATTAAATTTTCGAGATAATTGATCGGGAATACCGCCAAAGTCTTAACCCGGGAGTCTCGAACGAAAAATGTATGGCGCACTTTTTGATGGGTCCAGCGGATGCTGAGCTACACTCAGATAAATTTTTCTAAAATTTCGAAAAATTAAATTTGCGAGATAATTGATCGGGAATACCGCTAAGGTTTTAACCCGGGAGTCTCGAACAAAAAATGTATGGCGCACTTTTTGATTGGTCCAGCGGATGCTGAGCTACAATCAGATAAATTTTTTTTAAAATTTCGAAAAATTAAATTTGCGAGATAATTGGACGGGAATACCGCCAAAGTCTTAACCCGGGAGTCTCGAACGAAAAATGTATGGCGCACTTTTTGATTGGTCCAGCGGATGCTGAGCTAGTTCAAAATATATTTAGATATTTTTTAAATGTCTAATTTTTTTTAAGTCTTAACTTGATATTTGCGAAGAAAAAATTTTTGGCGATCTTTTTGATTGGTCCAGTGGATACTGAGCTTGGTCAAAATAAATTTTGGGATATTTAGAAAAATTTCGAAAATTTTTATTTTCCAGATAATCGTTGTTTAATAATGTCTTACTAGCTACTGATTTTTCTACTAAAAATTATTTTTACCGAATTGTTCAATGGAATAAAGTTTTTGAATCGAATATTTCTGATTTTATAACATCAGGTTTGATTTATAATATTTTTGTGCAATTATAAAAATGTCTGACTAGACGCTGATTGTTCTACTGTGAATTACAATAGCTGAAAGTATTTTCCTTTTTTTCTGGTACAAATAGCAGGATAAGATTTAATGGTTTCGCATTATTACTATCTAATTAATAAAAAAAGAAACTATCTTCCGACACTCGGAAATGAGAATTAGACAAATGGAAATGAAAGCTACTGAGAGAGAGTGAGAGAGAGAGACGGAAATAAGATCACGTTTCCGACAAGAGGTACTTATATTCCGAAGAGCACCCGGCGCGCGACGTGCATTATGCATGCCGGTGCCTAATGTCCATCAGAATTATATCCGTAGCTTCCACGGCGATCCAAATTTCCCGGAATGAAAATGCTAATTAAAATCATTCAGCAATTAGTACGAGCTTGACTGGCATTGGCAAAAGAGAGTGATGCTTTTAAAGCTTTCAGCTTGTAATTTTATTTTTCTCATTATTTTCTTATACCATACACTAATTATATCATTAGTTCCGATAATTTTGATTCAAATGATAAAGAATAAAAAAAACCTCATAAAATTACAAAAATATAAAAAGTCGAACTAATTGAATTAGAAAATTTTGACACAATAAACGTTTTTATTTCATTGAAAATTATTTTCCACCAAGATATAATCTGCAATATTTTTTCTATTCAATGTAAAAAAATTGAGTAATTTCTTTTTTTTTTTTTTTTTTTTTTTTTTAATTTTTCACATAACTTCTCAGTAATCTGAATATCGGATGGTTATGTGAAGCTGCTTTTTATCCCCAACACAAATCATCGATTGTCATGGAAATATTCATGTGATACAATTTTTCCTAAAATTATTGTATACCCCATATTGGTTAAATATAATATTGTATAACAGGAGTAAAAAAAATTTTTTTTGGCTAAAAATAACAAAAAAAATATCTATGAAAATACACGAGAGAAATTATTTAATATAAAGGTTATAAAATTAAAATCGAAACTTTTCGTAATACGAAAGAATAGTTTCGATGTTGATTTACGTTCAAATAAAGAGATGAAGAATAAACCTCACCAGTATAAGGGGTAAGTGGAGAATGAACTGTGAAAATGCAAATTTGATGCATAATTAAGAAGAACTGCAATATCAGAGAACCATTTTGTTTTTCATGAGAATAATTTCCTTTTGACCCTAGTTAAATGTTTTAATGGAGACTATTTTAAGCAGCGGTTTTTTTTTCGAATGGTGATTATAATTTTAATATATAATTTAATATGCAAAATAATTAATTTATATTGTTACATTGCTCTTTAAATTTGAATTAGCGAGAATTTATTTACTAATTTAAATTAAAAATTTTAAAAATTATTTAAATTATTGAACGAATTTTGACAAATTTATTTAGAGAGGATTACAATTATATATGGACAATAATGCCATTGAATATTTTTTTGCTTCTATAACAATTTCATCCAAAACATAGTTATGCTAAACATTCCATATTGTGGCGAGGTGTGGCGGCAACGCACATCTGGTCAGACGTTGGACGTGCATGAATAATTAATTCATTCGTTTCGCTTAAAGCTTGTGAGAGACTTCAGTCTCCAACGTTTACTGGAAAATTCATCAGCAAGAATATTTTCAAACTTGCATATATAAATATCATCCATCAACCTAAATTGCTGAATTCTTAAATAACAAGTTTATCATCACATCATATCGTTTATGGTGATAACAAGACTTTTTTTCACTAGGGACATTTTACACTATTACGTAAATATTTGTAAGGCGAGAGTAGAAAATTAGCAAAAGAAAAAATTCACAAAATGATCGTCT
This sequence comes from Leptopilina boulardi, assembly GCF_019393585.1. Taxonomy (NCBI): domain Eukaryota; kingdom Metazoa; phylum Arthropoda; class Insecta; order Hymenoptera; family Figitidae; genus Leptopilina; species Leptopilina boulardi. The sequence continues at coordinate 85,057 of NW_026137868.1, forward strand.
AACTCAAAAAAAAAATTTTACTACTGAGATATAATTAAAAATTATGTTAATTGTTTTGTATGATTAAAAAACTATTCTAGAAATTTTTTTCCCAAGTCAAAATTAGTATCGCTTTAAGAAAATTTTTCAATTTGTTTATCACTTAATTTCAAAGGTGTAATAGTTTTGTTATCAGAATTCCTCCATCTTTTTAATTTTGATTTGAACCTATATGAGCGGTGTTCGCTTGACGTAAGGAATTGCTTCGTAGAATTATTTCCTTTATAAATCAGCACCCATATGTTTCAACAATGCTTGGTCTCATTTCCTCTCTGACCAGTGGCACGAACAGGGCAATATTATTTCACTCGTAGCTTCTCTACACCGATCTCTCTCTCTCTCTCTTCCCCTCTACAATTTTCCCATTCCCCTCTAACTCAACCCCTTTTACCCGCGACTGGACAAACAACCAATTTCATTCATGCCATGTTATTAGAATATAAAGAACGAGTTCAAAAAAAAAAAACTTTAATTTTTATCAGAAATTAATTCATAATTAGTTTCATTGAAGAAACTATTGTTTTAATAAGCGAAAGTAACTTAGTTTTGTTATTAAACGAATTTAGAGCTAAATATTGTATTAATGATTAAATTGTTTGTGTTTTAAAATGTGAATTCATAAACATCATTTTTTTAAAAATTTTTGATTGCTGACAGCGGCAGTACATTTTATAAATATAAAATATTTATTATAATATAAAATACTATTATAATATAAAGTAATATTATAAAACATAATACAGGTGCAATCTAAATTGAAAAAAAAGAGACTGTTTTTTTTATTTAATTAAAAATCAGTAAATGTTTAATAATTTTGTCAAACTCATCAAGTTCCACCTATATTTTATATGGGATATAATATTTATTTTTAGTGAAATTATTTTTTTTATTTTTTATATTTTGTAGTCGTTAACCTAAGTGAGGGAAAAAAATTTATGAATAATTTTTAGAATAGTGAATTTAAATATCTAGTGATATAACTAAACAAACGTTAAGAACGTTTGACCAATTATTTATCTGCACTACTGATAAAATAGAAAAATCAAAGGTCTAATCGAATATTGACCTGTACTACTGAAAAAATTAAAAAAATTGTAGCAAGTCTGACTTGATATTTATTTTTACTACTGATGAAATAAAAAAAAGTATAAAAAGTCTGACAAATTATTTACTATAATACTACTGAAAAATTATAAATGGTTAGAAAGTCTGCATAAATATTTTCTTATACTACTGATAAAATAGAAAAATCAAATTCTGATCGAATATTTACTTGTACTACTGAAAAAATTAAAAATTTTGTAGCAAGTCTGACTTAATATTTATTTGTACTACTGATAAAATAAAAAAATTAAGTCTGACAAAACATTTACTAATACTACTGGAAAATTATAGAAAGACTGACTAAATATTTCCTTGTACTACTGATAAAATTGAGAAATCAAAAGTCTGACCTCTTATCGACTCGTACTACTGAAAAATTTACATATTTTTATAAAGTCTGACTGCATATTGACTTGTACTACTGAAAAAGTTTCATATGTTCAGTAACTCTGTCTTATTATCCATTTATATTACTGATAAAAAATAAGGCTGGCTAAATATTTACTAATACTACTGAAAAAATACAAATTATTAGAAAGTCTGACTAAATATTTCTTTGTAAAATAAAAAAAATAAAAATTCTAACTGCATATTGACTTGTACTACTGAAAAAATTATAAATGGTTAGAAAGTCTGACTTAATTTTTACTTTGATGAACTAAATTTTACTATTGTTTTATTAATTTATTATTTATGACTTAATCCAACTTCTATTACTGATATAATTATAAAAAATTAAGAAGTCTGACTAAATATTTACTTTTATTACTGAAATGTTTTTTTTGGATGTGATTTAATTACAATAAACTAAATGATTAAAAGAATAAATGTCGATTATCTCTCTAAATCTGAATTAGTAAAAAATTAACTAATTCATTTAGTAAATTAAATTTTAACTAATGAATTAGTTATTTTTGGAAGTTTTACTAATAAAATAGTAAAAAATTAGTATTTGAACATTACTAATTTAAAATAGTAATCAAATTAACTAATTCTATTAGTTATTACACCCGAGTTACTAAATGAATTAGTCAAATGAACGTAACCTCTATTATTTTCATGACGTATGTCATCTTCCATGGGTTTTTTTTAAAATATTTTTTTGTTTTTTTTAGTATTATGTGATACTATAGCTTGTACTATGTTCAAAATATTTTGTTTGGTGCTTTAAATATTACTTTTGAAATTATTTATTTTTCAAAAAATTTTTTGATATAAACTAACCGTTAAAATTTTTTTATTAATTTTATTTCACCAAAAGTAACTATGTATGTGTATCTAAACTGTCTTTAAGTAAATTAATAAATTACTATAAAGTGAAAATTTTAATAAAATCTTTACTCAAAAAAAATCGGAAATAATAAATCAAATGAACCACCAGAACGTAAAAAATTTTATATGAATTCTGCCAATATTATGCAATTTAACCCATGAAAACTGACTTTTAAAAATAAAATATTTTTTATACAATCATGAAGAAACTACATGTGAAAAATTTTATCTTTGAAACTCGACTTTTAAAATTTAAAATTTTAGTATGAATAAGTTGATAAATTTTTATTGATTATTTACGATTTGGCGTTAAAATTGTATAATGACTAATGAATTAGTAAACAATTAGTAGTTTTAACTAATCAATTAGTAATTTGCGCCCCCGGGAGCCGCATTAAAAAGTTACTAATTGAATTAGTTAAACCAAAATAACTATTTGAATTAGTAAGTTTTTACTAATTATTAGTGACTCACTTTTTGCTTTTTGAATTAGTAAGATTCTACTATTAATTAGTTATTTTTAACTAATTCAGATTTAGAGAGATTATTTCCCTTTTTTTTGACATTTTCATTTAACTTAAATAAACAAAACAAATATCAGTACAGAAAACATTAATTATAATTAATCTCTAATCAAATGAAAAGATATTATATATTGTCTGTGTATATAAAACCAAATAATGTCTGCTTGGGAAAAATGACAACGAGAAAATTAATTAAATTCTTTTTGGAAAATGTTTGCACAAGACAACACCACCGTGTGATTAATGGCGATATATAGCTCTTAAGAGTTTTAATAAACTGTCATAATATAAAGTCTTATATATCGTATATATATACGAAGCAAAGGACGCCACTATATGAAGCTTGAAACATTGAAATGGATAGTCGAATAGATTATTGTAGGGGGCAATTAGACAATTTGGTTGTTTGTTGATAACAAGACTCGAGCGACGTGTTAATGGCCACAGGACGACCTTGGGCTTGGGAATTTGCTGAGAGAATGGCAACGAGCCATTGGCGCGGTCCCATATCAAAGGTGGAGGTAGGACGAGAGAGGTTAGAGAGAAGTGAAGGGAGGGGAGGGGGGGATAGTGTAGAGGGTTGATTTGAAGCAAGGCTTAGGGGTGGGGATGTAGTAATTTGTCGGCTTGCGAAGGCGGCTGGCTCCAAGCTGATAACAGGAGGTGGTCCATTCTCCTACGATTCGACCTCCGGATACTCAAACCCCTGTTTCACTTACAAACACCCTCTAACCTCCTTTCTCACTCCCCTTGCCCCCCCCCTTTCCTACGAAGCTATTCTCCTCATGTAAGACGTCCAGCTACTTTTCTTTTTTTTTTTTTATTTTCATTCTTTTTTTCTTTATATATATATATATATATATATATATCTTTTCCTCATCACTCACTCCTCTCTTTTCCTTTCATTTACTACGTAAAACGAAAAGTTAACGCTTCAGTAAAAATTCAACCAGAGAATCTATTTCTCAATTGTTAAATATTCTCTCAAATATTTTCATAAAATTGGAGAGAAATTGAAATTTTTTTTTTTTCATTTATATTGTATGGTATATTAGTTATTTAAAAGAGGGGAAAAAAATTTAATTACATATTTGCAATTGTTTTTTCTAAATGAAGGCTAATTAAATGTTTTATAAGTGGTAAAAGTTGGTTTTAGTCAAACATTAGGATTTTGAATAAAAATTTTATAATTTTTCTATGAGATGTAAAAGTGAGTTATTCAAGCATGAAACGAGAGTAAATTATTTGTCTAATTCAAATAGCAGTAGTAAAAGTGAGTAAGAGTCAGACAATTTAAAAAAAAAATGGGAAATTTAATTATCAGTAGTAAAAGTAATTCAAAGAGAGGTGTTTGAAAATTTATGCCTTAGGTATCAGTAGTATTAGTTAGTTTTGGTTAGACGAAATTTTGACGAATTTTTTTGTTTAGTCCTGAGTAGTAAAAGTGAATTACAATCAGACGGAAAGTTGGGAAAAATTAAGAAATTTAAATATCAGTAGTAAAAATGAGGTTTAGTCAGACAGAGACTTTTTTAAAAATTGTGTCATTTAACTATTAGTAGTAGAAACAAATTTTGGTCAGGCAGAGGGGTTGAAAATCCTTGTAACTTTTTTTAAAGTAGTAAAAGAAAATTTTAGTCAGACAGAAAGTTTAGGAAATCTGTAAAATATAGCTTAGTTTAGTAAATTTAATCAGATACAGGGGTTTAAAAAAGTCATGTAATTTAATTTATAGTAATAGTTTTTTTAGTCAGACGAACTTTTGCAGATTTTTTTTTTTTGAATTTTTCCTGAGTACTAAAAGTGAGTAACTGTCAAACATTTGAGGAAAATCTGAGAAATTTAGCTAAAAGTAGTAAAAGTAAGTTTTAGTCAGACATATTGTTTTTAAAATTTCTTACAGTTAAGTTTTAGTAGTCACAGTCAGTTATAATCAGACACGACATATTAAAATTTTCTCTAATTAAAATATAAGTAGTAAAAATTATTTTTAGTCAGACAAACTTTTTTGCTAGCTCTTATATATATTTCAGTAGTAAAAGATCATTTTCATCAGACGTAAAGCTTGAAAAATTGGGTAATTTAGCTATTAGTAGTAAAAGTAAAATTAATTCAGACAGGTTTTCTTTTGTGAAAGTTAGTACAATTAGTAGTAAAATTCGATTTAACTCAGACCATAATTTTTCCAAAAATTGTGTTTCCTATTATTTTTATTATAAATAATTATTTATTCAATTAGTAATAAATTTCTGCAAAGCAGAAAATAGAAATAATTTCGAAAAAAGAGATTTTTTTCAAGTACTCCTAACGGAATTTCAAGCGAAAATTGTACAACTTGTTGCCTCGATTCTTCATTCAGAATTTTAAATCTTTAACGAGATTGAATTTTAATCTGTATAATCTGATTTTAAATATTTTAACAGCCTCTTATCGTATTTAAAAATATGAAAAAAGAGATTTTTAACAAGTGAGAAAGTACTTCTTTTAATACCACTTGCCTATAATTTTTTTCCCCCAAGAAGAATTTGTTCCTTTCACTTTTTAATTTGGTAAACTTCATCCACATAAAAATACATCAACCTTTTCAGTTTAAAAAAAAAAAATTGTCTACATGCTTTTTTTTACGTCGAGATAATTCCCAGAAATTTTCCCCCGGCAATCATATATGAGATAATAATCATTCGAGATTAAAAGAGCTTTTAAAATCTGAATAAAATCGTTTTTGATAAAAGCTTTCGAAAAATTGAAAAATCCAGAGAAAGTCAAAGGCAAAGGAAAAGCTATTTGAAAAAAAACTGGAGGTTAAAATAAAAAAAAAAAAAAGAAGAAGAAGAAGTGGGGTAAAGTCAACTGGAGCTGAAAAAAATCCCGCAGCAAGCTTGTAATTTTCTCTAGACTTTTTTCTCAATTATTTTTACTCTCTGTTTCTCTTTTTTTTCTCTCTCTCTCTTTCTCTTTTTCTCTCTTGGGGAATCCTGTGCGAAAGCAAAAGGTACCACTAATTAAGGGCACCGTTTACCTTTTATAACTGTCAGGATTGAAGGAAAATACCCCTTGGATTTTTTTTTTTTTTTTTTTTGCCTCTCATCCCTTAAGGTGTGTAACGTCATCCGATATCAAACGATTTAACATTCCTCGCTATTGGAGCGACGGAGAGAGACTGAAGAGAGAGTCGTATATGACGCTCTCTCGAAACGGAATGGTTGGAGTCATTTTTGAGGGTAAAATAGGAAAATATAGAGAGGGAGAAATGTTGAGAAGGGAAAAGAGGGGAGGGGGTAGTTTGATGGTTCATGCGCGAGGAGATTCACCCACGTGAGCCCGTGAATCCGTCTAGCTCGAGAAGTGGACTTCCTGCTGGTTTCAGTGTCGTGCGCGAATTCGTACGCGACGCTTGCCACTTTGGACGAGCTACATTTTCTTCATGATTACTCCACACGTTGATGTCTTCGAGTAATAAAAAAAAATAAATAAATAAATCCAAAATCTTACCTGAAACAGAAAAAGAAAAATTATTAATACAAATTTAAAAATTTTTTTTTTTTTTTTATAATTTTAATTCAATAAATAATTATTTTAGAAATGTTTTTTTCATAATGATTAAATTGATTGACGTGTGGTTAAAAAATTTCAGTGCAAAAGCAAAAGGAAGAGTGAAAGACAAGAGATGATGTAGAAAAAAAAAATGTGCAATTCAAAGTTAATTTCTAATTTAAAAAGAAATTTGAACAAAAGAAATATTATTAGAAAACCCTTGGGGTATTTTTGAGTTTCGATTTTATAAGGTGAAATTCACGCAAGGAACTTTTGTAACAAAGTTGAAAACTGGCTATAATAGAGACGAAAAGTTAAAAAAAAAAAGAACTGTATCCCGTGGCGAATAATATTAAGAAAGGAATATTGAATCTCAAGGCCAATAATAAACTTTCGTGTTTTTATTAAAAATGTCAAGTTTCAATTTAATAAAACTTGTGAGCCAAGCTTTAATGAGGATTTTCAGCTTGAATTTAATGAAAATTGTCAATTTGAATTCTGTGAAAATTCCAATTTTGAATGCAGTGTACGTTTCAAAATTAAATTGTATAATGAGGATATCAAATTTCTCGCGAATGTAAATAACAAATTAGAATTTAATGAAAATGAACATTTTGCGCGAAACACGTGCAAACATTGTAAAGTAGAGTGAAAAAAAAAATACTCTTCCATAGAGTGAAAGAGCGATTGTAATTACAGTTTATATAAAAAAAAAAAGAAAATGACAAAACGAGTATTTAGAAAAAACTGAAATGTCGCGAAAAACTGATTAACGTGAGAAATTTATTTTTTTTTTCCTTGAGCCAATAAACCACTGGGAAATACTAATGACTTGGAGGTTTAATTAAAAGGGTAAGTAGAAATTTCCCCCCCCCCTTTTTTTTATTCGAATGAAAATATTCAGTTGAATTTGAAAAAAATTCAATGCAATATTTTTATTTGAAAAAGAATTCTGTGGCTCAAAATTTTTTTTTTTTTTTGAAATAAAAATTCAAGACGTAATACATTTATTCATGAAAAAATGTACATTTCATATTCTTTTCTTTCGTGTTGAAGTTAAAATCATATTCTCCTCTCGTATAGAGTATAGACATTTGATATTTGAAAGTAACGCGTGCCATAGACAGAAGTGCTAGTTTGAAGATGCTAAATAAGATCAATATCGTGTCACCTGTAGCGAAAAAAAAAAAAAATTCTTTCACTTTACTTTTTCGTGATTTTTATCCTCGATATAAAAAATTGACAAAAAGAAAATACAATTTTTTTTTTCTACGGTAAATTAGAATTTTTTTTTTAAACTTTTTAATCTTCTCGTTACTTTGTCCTTTTTTCTTTTTTACTCTTTCTTCTCCTCTTTTGCTTTTTTACTTTTTGCTGTTTGCTTTCTCTCTTTTTCTCTCTTTCCACTATCCTCATAGATAATTATAAAACTCATTATCTTTCTTATCAATTAGAGTTGATAAATATTTTGCACAATTTTCATATTTCTTTATGTGAAAATATTTTATTGATAAAATTTTTATCTAATTATTTTCTAAATTAATTTATCGATTCTTTAATTAATTTTCTGTCATTTTAATTAGAGACAAATTTTTCTTTATCAACATATTAAAAATTAAAGTTCGTATTTTATGTATTTGTTCCATAAAGTTCCTTTTTTAATATTTATTTTCGTTTTTTTTTAAATTGAAGGCATTATTTTTTTTCATTATAGTACTTCGTACAAAAAGGCATTTTTATATTTTATAATTCTGTCATATTAGCAAATAAATTATATTTATAGAATTTAAATAAATTATGAAATTCCAAAATTCTTTTTTTTTATGCAAAAAATAAGTTCAAAATTATTCAGGTAAAAAACAAAAATAAACAGTGAATTCTCGTGTAAAAAGAAAATCACGATAAAACGAAAATCTAAACTGTCACGTAAATTGGAATTGATATCATTTCACTTGATTTTAGAGCGTTGTGCCCGAATTTTACATTCCCTTTAAATTGCACGTGGTAGAGAGAGCTTTGATTTAAATACTGTGTATAGTACTGAAAACGTGTGCTTCTCTCTGTGTGGGGGGTCACACATACAAATTTACACTTTTATACCAAAAATATACATATATAATATATATATTTCTAAAAATATTGACGATCGATGAAAATTGGAATGCGTTATTCATATTGGCTCTCACGTAAATGGGTAATGTAGTTTCGCGTAATGAAATTTCCACTGGAATTTTATGCTTCTGATGTCTATTAAACTATTAATAGGTGAAATAACGAATTTCTTGGAACACTGCGGATTCGAATTTGTGAATACCATTATAAACATGGCAATAATTGAAATTGACTTTTCGACAGTCAGCGCTGCAAATATTAATTTCCCTATATATGTATACGTTTCGCAGTTACGAAGAATAATAATACAACACGATAATATTATTTAACATTTCATTTTATATATATATATATATAATTTAAAGGCTTTTTATTAATTATAAAATTACTGTTTTATACTGTCATTAAAAGTCTAAAGTGAAGAACATTAAATGTCCAGTGTAATTTTACGATACACTGTGTTCTATTATATCTATTATGAAAATATAGTTTTAATTAACAAAGTTTTATTTTTCAAAAATAAATTTATATATTTTACCAGAGAAATTTGTGAAATTTATTTACTCTCTCATATTGTCGTAAACAAATTATATCAAAATTTTGTAGGTTTTCGTGTCAACTATAAAATTCAATCTCTGGAATCAAGAGAGGAATGTAAATGTAATTTAAATTATGTAAAGTGCTTTATCAAAAAAGACTTGACGCTGGAAAAAAAAAAAAAAAAATTAATAAGACTTTAATTAAAATGCTAAAGATGGTTCAGTGTTTACTCTTGAGAAGAACTTTTCTAAGGTTTCAACATTTCTCTTTTTTTTTTTTTCGATAAAGATTGAAGCGTAAAACGATATTTTCGAACAAGTTTTTTTAAGGTTTACAATTTTACCTCGTTTATATCTTAACTTCTCTCTATAACGCTAACTAATTTCATCAACTTTTAGATGTTTTATATATATATATTATGGATATTTATTTGCAAAAAAGTTTCGTCACAAATTTATTATTATATATTTTAAATAATGTCCATGTTTTTTTTTATTGAACTTAAGTTAAAAAAGTGAATATTAAAATTGATTTTTACAACTGTTTTTTATAACACGAAAATTTTAATATCATTGCTACGATGCGAAGGAACAAAAACTTTTTTCATATTAGATTTAATTTCGCAATAAAACTTTCTTTTTTTTTTTTAAGTAGTGAAATCAATTTTTCTAATTACTTGCAAATTAATAATTTAATTGACAAAATTTACCTTTTAAAGAGAAATATTTTTTTTTTTTTTAAAGAATAAAATTATTTACAATTTGGTAATTTTGAAGAAAGGGATTCTCTGTAGAGATGAAATGTTAATTTGATGGAGAACGAGAGTACAGATATTTACTTGTTATGCTTTAGATAAAATATGGATACGTCGCCAACCCTCGCCTTAGGAGGATCGAGACCTAGAACAGCATTGTTGGCAACGACTGGTTCCGGAAGCGGAAGTACCGATAGGAGAGTGGTGTTTTTGGCTAGCCAGCCCGCCGTTGGTGCAAGTCATGAGACAAGAACATGGCCTCACCACTGGTCTCCGAACACGGTAAGTTCCCTTAATGAATATTTCAATTACTATATAGAATCGTCTTCATTACACGAAAACATAAATATATTATAGAAAAACTTTTTCAGAAATTCTTAGAAAAAAATCTAAAAACCGATACATTTTTATAATTTAAAAAAATTTATCTTTTGGTAAAAGGAGAAAAATTTTGAAAGTATAATGAAAAATAAAAAGTTAATAATTTTTTATGTTTCATTTCAAGATTATTCAAATGTCTATCACACAAAAGAATATGATACTTTTTTTATTATTCTTTTTTTTGCGCAAACTGATGTTAATTATAAAAATGCAAACAATTTGAAAGAATGGATTTCGGAGGAAAAAAAAAAAATAAGCAAGTTCATGTCGAGAATAATAAAATGTTGAATTCGTTAATGGGTGATGTTTTCATAGAAAGTTTTTGAATGAATATTCCGTGGGGGCTTTCAAATCGAAATATCCTGTTCAGTATAACCGTACAGAGAACCTCTATTATGAAACTTACTTTGAAATTGGACACGGGTACATGCCCGTTGAATATGGTCCACACATTTTACTTGTGACAAGCAAATAATTCGTAAGCACAACTAATCACTGCGGAAACAGACGTCCACATTAATAGAGTTGCATATATATATAATATATATATATATATATATAACTTATGCACTATTACGTACTCAACGAATGTTGTGCCACAAATAGTTAAAAGGTCAATTATAATATTTGCGAACAGTTTCACGTGTTAACTTTATATTTGAAATATGAAAAAGATATAATTTAACTATCCGTTTATTAAAATTTTTTGTAAGACAAATTGAGTTACGGTAATTAGAATGTTATATATTAATGACAAGTGAATATAAAACTATTTTTCTTGAATATTCGTTGATATTTTTCATGTTGGTTTTTAATTAAAGAAATTTTTTAGTTTAGTTCATTAGAGAGGTGATTATATACTTTTAGGATACGTTTAATTAAAATAAAATTCCTAGGTAGTTGGGCAAATGAATCTGGAATTTTTTGAAATCGTAACGAAAACATTATTTACTGTGGCAAGTAACGATAAAAGCTAAAGAAGCATTTTATACAGACAAAAAAAAATTATAAAATACAATTTACATTATTTTAATTAGAAATTATAGTCAATCAAAAATATCACTAATACAAAATTTCTAAAATAATTTTGATAGAATTTCGTAAAAGATTCCTACAATTTAATTTTTTCGACAAACAATTACGAATCTAAAGTCAGATTTTTTAAATTCAAAATGGCGGATCCAATATGGCGGAAAATTATTTTAAAATTTTTCACTTGGAAAGTTTTTAGAGTCGCTAATTACGAATCTAATAAAATGAAATTCGTAATTAGCTATTCTCTAAAAATACTTAACGAATTTGAAAAGCATTAAAATTTTTCCGCCATATTGGATTCGGCATTTTAGTTTCCGAAAATTTGACTCGGATTCATTATCAGCTACCTTTTTCTACTACAATTAACAAAAAAATCAAAAACTATTTTAAAAAAACAAAAATTTCGAGAATACCTCCCGTGCAGAAATTGCCACTTTTCATCCCGATTACCGACCTGGCCCCGATCCGATTTCCTGTTCTGGACCAGGGTTAGAAAATTTCTATGGGCCCAACCAGGGTCAGGCCTGGTTGACATATTTAAAATTTTTTAAAAACTAGTGAAAATACATTTATAGCATTTTATGACATTTTTTACTCTCTAAATCTGAATTAGTAAAAATTTTTACTAATTTGAATTAGTGACTCACTTTTTGCTTATGAATTACTAATAATTAGTAAAATTTAACTAATTCTAAAGCAAAAAGTTAGTTTTAAATTTTACTAATTGTTAGTAAAATTTAACTAATTCTAAAGCAAAAAGTGAGTTTTAAATTTTACTAATTGTTAGTAAAAGTTACTAATAATTAGTAAAATTTTACTAATTCATAAGCAAAAAGTGTGTCACTAATTTAAATTAGTAAACATTTTTACTAATTCAGTTTTAGAGAGTAAACGAAACAATTATTCAAATAATTTTTTTCAACTTTTATTTTATTTTCATTTTATAAGGTGTTTTTTTTAGATGCAGATTCATAAAATGAAATAATATTGATAAATTTTATTCTTTTATTTATCAATTAGAGATAAATAATTATAATTTATTGAAAATTACAATTACTATAAGATATGGCAAATTACCATGGACCTGGTCTGCTCCCAACCAGGATTGCACACTCTAAATCTGAATCAGTGAAAATTTCACTGAATTCAAATCAATGGCTCAGTTTTCTTTAATTCACCAGTGGAATTTCACTGGGAATCAGTAAAAAATCACTGATTCTCAGTGAAATTCCACTGGTGAATTAAATAAAACTGAGCCATTAATTTGAATTCAGTGAAATTTTCACTGATTCAGATTTAGAGTGCAGATCAGGCAAATTGGCATGGCCCTGGTCGGGTTCCCCGTTTTCATTTCGATCGGGCCCAGATTAGGTTGCCAGATCTGGCCCCGGTCGTGCCTGATCTGGGCCCAACCAGGGCCTGGTCAAATTTTCTGCATGGGCTGTCAAATTATCACACAATAATATAAATAAATTCGATTTAAATTTTCAAAGAGTCGAGGGACAAAAAAAAATCATTTTAGGCGCAAGAATGTGACATGCAAAATGAATAGAACACATTCCTTTTATGAAAGCAGAATTTCTGTGCATCACTATATATACATGTAGAAGCTTCATTGTCACGAGTTATGCTTTTGGACATCGACCCTTCAACATTAACGACGACCACGAGAAAGAGGATGGGCATTGAATTGGTGGGAAGTTTGAGCTTTAGCAGAAAGAGAGAGGGAGGGGGGGAGTGACGAAATGGGGGAGAGTGAGAGTACAAAATGAATCGGTTGGAATGGATTCCAATGCATTTGGCTCATTGACTGCTATCGGTTGTGTTGACCGGCCTGACGGCAACCAATAGGGATATGTGTGTGGATCGGTATTGTGACTCCTCGCCTCTACGAATTCTGAATTCCCGCCACTCTCTATAATATATATATATACTTGGGTATGAATTCCTTGCGACACGACATGCGCGCATCTCCGGTCACACGAAGAGAGATCCATGCGGAGTTAGAACCGATACTATGAAGCTATCCACGAATGATATTTCGAGAATAGCGAGTGTCCAGAGATAGCACGGTTATTAATTTAACAGTCGTAGTGTGTGTGTATGTGTATCTGTATATACGGGTCAGGATATCCCTTATCCCTTTAGTGATTATATGTCCTTCTGTCATTCTCTCTACTATCTGAAGGATGAACTAGATTGTCAGCAAGAAACATAATTAAGCTCATTCTATTATTATAATGATGATCATTATGATAATAATTTTAAATAAAATGAATTTTGTCTTTGGTTCTTTGAACAAAAATTTTTTTGAAATATTTAAACAACTTTTTGAATAGTTAAAAATTGCCATCAGAAAACGATTTAGATGAAATAATCTAAAAAATTTGACAATCGTTTCTTACTGAGAAATTTTTAATCTTCATTCAAATGTTACTTTTAATGATTCAAAGTGTTACAATATAAAAATTGCTCACAATTTTACTGGAAAACTTTTTAATTAAAAATACTAAAATGTAAAGTTTGTCTAACTTTTGTTTTTACTGTTCATCACGTTCTTTCTGAAATTAGTAAAATTATTTTTAAACATTTTGAGATAATTTTTCTCAACATTTTAATTTCAAAAATAAATGACTGTTTTAAATAATTTTTTCTCTTTTGAGAAAATGAAAGTCAAATTCAAAAAAATGTTTTACAAAATTAGACAAATATAATTTTTGTAATTAAATACCAGTAAAATATTCTTTACACGTTTGGCTTTTAATATTTCCTTGACGTAAATTTTAAAAAACACTATATCAAAAATATATATATATATATGTATTCCAAAGAGTAGAAATGTGTGATGTGCTTTTTATTTTCATTTTTTTTTTTGTGTGGGGGGGGTCTCATTTCCGGTCGGTCACGGTCTTCTCAACTTGTGAGGTTCATCTTCGTACACACGGGTTTACGGGCTCGTTTCCTCGTTACCATTACCCGGAAGTAGCATGCAGTTCCATCAGAAGTGTCCTTACCTACCCGTTGGGAATTTGCATGGATATTCGCCGAGCGAAGTGGAGATGTTACGTTGGGTCATGCTAAATTCAACATTAGAATAGTGCTACTGGTGTGGTCTCTAGATATCTTGCGCTTAATTACTCAGGGTCTTCGATACCTATATATATATATATATATAAGGAGGTGCAAAATCAATTACTCCTTCGATTAACTAAAATTCAGATTAACGACATTTTTTTCCAAATTTTCTATATAAAATATTCCTTCATTTATGAATTATTAATTTTAAATTTAATAAATTAATGCAAAAATTTTTTTACATTTATACGATGAACGAAAATCAAATTGTGACAATAACAACGCCATCTGTTCCTTATATTTTATCAGTCGGTAATTTAAAAATCTAGTTTGAAATTTTGTTGTTTGAATTTTTTTTTTCATTTTGTAAAACACAATTGTTATCATTTCGGTTAATAAATTTTGTCTTCTTTGAAAATGATTTATAATTGGAAATTATAGCAATTGATTAATATTGAAAGGTAATTAGCGGTGAAAGATGGTATTTAAAGGTATTTTAAATGACGTTTTCTCATACAAGGCGTGGCATTTATATCACCAGGAGACGCAGTACGCGCGGTGCTAATCAAAGACAAATAACGCTAGAGGCAATAGGGGAATGAACGTTTCTAGTTGAAATACGAGTTTGTCTTTAATGATTAGTAATTAAGGACGCGAGGAAACTTCTCCTTTCTTACCTTTGTAAATTGAATTTCAAACAAGAAAGATGTTAAAAATATATTTTTATTGATCCATAACAAATATTGTTCACTTATTCGAAAATATTATTTTAATAATATTATTTCCATTGAAAATCAATATTTATAAAGATTTTTAACTAAATTAAATATTTTACATGTATGTGATTAAATTTAACTACATCAATTATTCATCGATCGAATTTAATTATTTTAAGTCACTGTACACAGGAAATTTTAATTTAATTTTTTTTTTTATTCCTCTCTATTTTAGTTATTTTATTATTGTTTCCAAGAATACGGATATTGGAAAACAAATAAATAAAATATAGAGAAAATAACATTTTTAGAAACAAGTATTTTGTCAAACCATTAATTTCATTTTAGTCAATTAAAATTGTAATATTCCAAATATTTCGGTATCGAAATATTGTATTTCTAAATTAGATTTTTAGTAATCTTTTCTTTTCTTTTTTTTTGTTAAATATAAAAATGCCTTCTCGCACTTGGATCAGAAATCCGTTTTTTATCAATAATTTTAATAAAGAAGAATTTCCATTCATTGTGGTCTTATGTCGGAAACTGACAAAACAGTTGATATTCAATGAGATATGGCGCGAGTGAATATGAATGGAGGCGGGAAGCGAGATCCTTGAAAAATTAAAAAAGTCTCGGAAGCGAAAAATGTGGAACGGAATAGAAAATTTCCGCGGTCGATTTTAATTTACTGTCGATAGAAATTCATCGCTTGATATGTTTAACTTCGAGATTTTTCTTTTTTTTATTTTCGAATATAAAAGCAAGCTTATTCTTAATTAGATACTTTTACCGTTCTTTCCGTAGTAAATTTTTACTTCAATTTATGAAACGAATTTTCTTTTCACTATTCTTTGATTTTATGAATCATTGAAAAAAAAATGGATAAAAAAAAAGAAATAAAATAAAGCAGATTGTATCCAAAAATGTTTTTGTATAAAAATTGTAATAAATCAAATAATTTTTATGTCATTAAACGTTACCGAAGACGACTAATACAAATAGCAAAGTCATTCCTCTCGCGTTCACGACGACATTTATTCGTCGTAAGACAAAGACAAAAGGAAACACCGAGTCGAATCGGGGCGACGTAGAGAGATTCTGGAGAGAGAGAGAGAGAGAGAATGAGTGACTTATGGGTTTCTATTTATCCGGGCTCTGGACCAAAAAGCTTTCGTGTCCCGTATACACGAAACCTCACAGAATACAACCGCACACACTGGGAAACTGAGGGACAAGGGTACTGAATTAGTACCACTCTGGAACAAGGATGAAGATCGATGACTCAACGGGACTGTCAGCATTGCTTGTCACTTTACGCAAGAGGAAGATGTGTCTCTCGAAAACTGTATAGAGAGAAATGCCAAAGTTTCAATCTTAGACTGCGTATAAAATTGTACCGATTTTTTAAATCAAAGACCACCGGATTTTATAAATTTCAAAAAAAAAAAATTTTTGTTTTTTTGAAAAATTAGAGATTGGGAAAAGAATTTCAATTTCTAATACGAAATTTCTAATATGAAATTAAAAAAAAAAGAGAATCGACAATAGAAATGTCCCAGAGAGGGAAAAAATAGAAGCAGAGAAAATACGAAAAAATGCATTCTTCAGCGTTAGAGAATATACTGGTATTCAATGTATATATATAGAGATGTAACAGACAGAATGGAGTGGCTTTGACCTCTACGAGTAAATTGAAAATGGGAATTGGTCCTTTGAAGTTTGCAGAACGACCCGTCCATAATCTCCTTAATAACTCGAGTTCTCCCCACTCTTATCGCTCTTTCGAGATTACTATCTCTCTCTCTTTATCTCTATCTCTCTCTATCTCTCTCTCTCTCTTTTGCTTTGATTTCAACACAAACTAATGTCTAACCACTAATCCATGAACGTTTATGTTAGAAATTTTCATTCGAATTTTCCTTCACTGTATTATTAGAATAACTATCCTTACATGGGTTAATTTGCTGAAAACAGTAATGCTACACGTTGTTGCACACATTCTCTCTCTCTCTTTCACTCCTCTCAAGGGAAATGAGGTTCATACAATCCACATCATGAATAAAGTGTGAAATAATTATACGATTTCCTACCAACAAATTTATGGTTTACCGTAATTTTTTAATTATTTATTTTTAAATTTTTTTTTTGTTTTTTATATTATTATTTGTGGGAAATATTATTATTCGCATTAAATATTATTATTTATATAAAATATTAATATTTCTAAAAGCAGAGAAAAATTATTTTTCTAAATAATAAAAATACTGATTGCAATCAGAAATAATTTTTTCGTATTACTATATATATATATATATATATATAGTAATACGAAAAAATTTATTACTATATATATATATATATATATATATATAGTTTTAGTAGTAAAAGACGTTTTGAGTCAGACAGAACGGTTCAATTACATGTAATTTAACTGATCAATAGTAAAAGTAAGAACCTTTTAAATTGTCTTAGCTTTTTCATTAGTAGTAAAAATGTAAATTTTATTCAAACGATTCTTTTTAAAATTTTATCAATAGAAAGAATCAATTTCAGTCAGACAAGTAAGTTTATTTAATTGAAAACTAAAAAAAAAAATTATTATTTCTACCTTCCTCTACGAGTTTTTGCATTATTGCATACTTTTTTTGTGTTCCATACAAAGTATATATACTGTACTTTTGAATTAGTAACTTTTACTAACAATTAGTAAAATTTAACTAATTCTAAAGCAAAAAGTGAGTCACTAATTTAAATTAGTAAAAATTTTTACTAATTCAGATTTAGAGAGTATATATATATTTTCACATATATAAAATAGCGTGAAATTATTTATAAGCTATCATTGTTATTTCTCCATTTTATCGCAAAAAGCAATAGAATTTCACCACAAAAGTTAATACTTTATAGAAGTAGTCAAAGGAAAATTCCTTTTTGTTTTGAGTGCAAAGGTAGTGAAAGAAGAAAATAAGGTCGCGACTGCAGTTAACGTAGGTTGCATTTCACATTTTGCAACGAATGATTGCCTATAAGTGTTTCTAGACATTTCTCTAGTAGAAGGCTTAACGCTACCAGGACAAACACTTGAGGGTGATTTATTAATGCTCGTAACGATACAACGCTTTTCCAACACACCTATATTCTCTATCTAAAATACACGAACACATCTTAATTCCACAACACTACCAACTTCACATGGAATGACGTGAAGCGACAATAATAAAGTAGCTTGGCAGAATCCCCCATGCCTGGCAAAATAGACGTCGTAAACTGAATTCATCGCTTTGTGCGTGTCTTTAGTGGCACGTATTACGACTTAGCTCGTACGTTTAACATTGCAGCTGCACAACCACTTGGACCCATACACGTGTGACGCATTTTTCTATATATGGTCGATTTTAAGGGCTAACCAGTAATGTGTATTAGGTGCCGAGATGCGCACCTGCTATCCTCTACTCTCTCTCTCTCTCTTTCTCTTTCTCCCTTCGGAGAGTGAGGACCAGCAACAGGATGGGCAACGAGAATCGTTAATTTCGTTTACAGCATGCCACGAACTCAATTAACGTCGGAGAGCTTGACGATCGAAATGATCGTCGACCTCGATATAGATATATATATATATGAACCTGACAACGAAAATCCGACATTTAAGAGAGGAAATTGTGCAAAGTGGGAGATGGATAAATGTCGCGAGAACATGACACAAATTTTAACGAAATTTTTGAATTTTAAACAAATAGTAATCCAACTTCTTCTTTGATTTTTCAATTTTTTTGTTGAATATTACTCGTATAAAGAGACTAAAATCATTCCCAAAAGGAAAAATTTGGTAACTTTGGTTAAAAGTTACCAAAACTCTTAAACAAGTGAGATGGCTAAGTGGCTTCCGTACTGAATTTGTAAGAGCAAGGTCCAGGGTTCGATTCTTCACGACTGCGAATTTTTCTTTTACAGAATTTCGGAACATCAACATAGTATACATTGTAACAAAATGTAATTTCAGTAACTAGTTAGTTTACTAAGTAGTAGTTTACTAGTTACTAATACTAATTTAGTAATCCTAATTTACTAATACGAATTTACTAATAGCTGCCGCTATTGTTGAATATTACTCGTATAAAGTGACTAAAATAATTCCCAAAAGCAAAAATTTGGTAACTTTGGTTAAAAGTTAACAAAAATCTTAAACAAGTGAGATGGCTAAGTGGCTTCCCTACTGAATTTGTAAGAGCAAGGTCCAGGGTTCGATTCTTGACGACTGCGAATTTTTCTGTTACAGAATTTTGGAACTTCAACATAGTATACATTGTAACAAATTGTAATTTCAGTAACTAGTTAGTCTACTAAGTAGTAGTTTCCTAGTTACTAATACTAATTTAGTAATCCTAATTTACTAATACGAATTTACTAATAGCTGCTGCTATTGTTGAATATTACTCGTACAAAGAAACTAAAATAATTCCTAAAAGGAAAAATTTGGTAACTTTGGTTAAAAGTTACAAAAATTTGTAAAACAAGTGAGATGGCTGAGTGGCTTCCCTACTGAATTTGTAAGAGCAAGGTCCTGGGTTCGATTCTTCACGACTGCGAATTTTTCTGTTACAGAATTTCGGAACTTCATCATAGTACACATTGTAATTTCAGTAACTAGTTAGTTCACTAAGTAGTACTTTACTAGTTACTAATACTAATTTAGTAATCCTAATTTACTAATACAAATTTACTAATAGCTGCTACTATCTAGTTGCTGGACGCTTTCAACGTTTCACTTTGAGCTAGTCAAACGGATCACCTAAAATTAACAAATTAAATTCCCAATATTATCGTTTTTTTACTCCTACTGTAAATAAAATATATTTCTAAAACAGAAAATGATTTATTCAAATTTTAGCTTATAAATATTGGAATTCATTTCTGCTGTCGATTATCGAGAAAAGAAATTTTGTTTGTGAATTGCGATCAATATGTACTTACATTTTGGCTTTTAAGATAAATAATTGTTATGCATGTCCCGGTTAAGCTTCAGGAGGCTGACCCTGATTGATATATATGTTGTTTACTCGAATTCAAGAGAGGTTATGCAAAGTTTACACTACGGCCTAAATAAGGAGGTTTTATGCAAACATATACCGGACCGGAGACGTTTAATTTTAATACGCTATCACAAAAATATATTTCTGGTAACAAATTATTATGTGAATTAAAAATTAATAAAATTAAATTTTATAAACTAGTTTTTTTTTTTTTTGACCACCCAAATTAAATTATTAAATATTATTAATGAGATGAAATAGGAGTGACGTGCGGTAGACACAAAGTAAAAGTATCATAATTTAATCAATATCGAAAGCAGATGAAACGGTAGTATATCTAACTTCGAACCTTATTTCTGTCAAAGTGTCCTAAACTTGTGAAATTTAGGTTGAGACATTCGATCGGTACTGAACACTATATAGATAAAGTGCTTAAACAACAATGAAGTGTTGCCATGCTTAAGCGCCACCTGAGCTTGTCTATTAAGTTTACGGCTTTCTCATTTGCCCCTCTATTTGAGATTCCATCGTCACTCACTACCCCCTCTCCTTTTTGAAACTGCCTTGTTGGATTTCACGTTGCCATCGACCTGTTTCCAACTTTCAACTATAAGCCAAAAGGGGGGGTGGTTTGGTTGTTCTTCTCTCACTCTCTGAAGATGCTAACTCTTGCGAGTGTATTTGCACGGAAGAAACGACATCCGTATGTTGGGCGATCGAGTTTCAGGTTGCCTGCATTCGCGAAAACTAACATCGGTGTCACGACTGTAAAGTTTGCCATTTCGCACGAACATAACACCCGAGCTAGAAAGATGAGAATGGTTTATGAGATCGAAATCCACCCAGCTTGTTTCTACTCTCTCTCTCTCTTTCTCTCTCTCTAAAAATATATATGCATTACGATTTCTCTCTCAACGCAAGAACTTCTTATCAAATACATGCAAATAAACTTCAGACGCAAGTCCAATCATAAAACTAATATATATATATATACACAAGAGAAAATACATTTAATGGGTTGTTTGGGTTATTTTCCTTTCTTGATGACTACAAAAAAGATATGTTTCTTTTTGGGAAAAAATTGAAACCTAAAAAATAATTTTAGGAAAATTGTTGCGGAGAATATAAAACGATCGGGGAATTTTAAGCGGGACTTCCTTTTTGTATTTACAATGAGGGAATGAAAAATTGTGACAAGTATCGCAACGCCATCTGTTCGATATCTTCTATCAGTCGGTAATTCAGAATTCTCGTTTGACAATCAAATTCGTGAAAAT
Organism: Leptopilina boulardi; assembly: GCF_019393585.1. Lineage (NCBI taxonomy): Eukaryota > Metazoa > Arthropoda > Insecta > Hymenoptera > Figitidae > Leptopilina > Leptopilina boulardi. Next base: position 106,450 of record NW_026137868.1, read on the forward strand.
ATTAAATTTAATTAAAATAGATAAAAAGAATCAAAAATTTCGAGCGGGACATCTTTTTGTAATTGCAAAGAGCGATTGTAAAATCGTGACAAGTATCGTAGTGCCATCTATTCTTTATTTTTTGTATCGGTCGGTAATTCAGAAATCTAGTTCAAAATTTCCTTTAAGGGAAAAAATAATACAACATCAAAATTAAACATTAAGTCTAATTTCAATATTAAAAGTTCATGAAATATTTACAATTGTAAAAAAAAATAATCAAGATACATTAACAAAAAATTAGTTTAAAGAACTTTTGAAATGTACCCCAAAAAAAAATTCAAGTTTTAAATTAAAGGAAATTTGAAGTTCAATTCTTGTAATGCTGTCTGACAATAAATGACCTACTAAATTATGATCATGCACAATGTACTAAATCCATAAAAGGCTAATTCCAACCGCTACATATTGGATCAATATCACTTTCATTGATATGAATGATTCCATAGTATATGCAATCTCTCTAGATTGTTACCAAAAAATTTTTCGACAAAATATATTCTCCGTAGGATTTAAAATAAAAAAAAAGGAAAAAACTTGTTGAATTTTTTTTTTTCGAGTGACATGTAACTGTATTATTCACTGTGATAAAAAATTTATCTCTGAATGTCTGATGAATGTAATTCTTTGTTGCTGGATTATTAACTTTACGAATTTCTTCACCTCGCGATAAAATATACACAAGTGGAGAAGAAATTTAAATTTCAAATATGATAGTTATCAAAAAAAAGAAAAAAGAAAAGAAAGAAAATTAATGAATCTTGAATGAAATATTTTTACTTTTGCTGCTTTTTTTTAATCCAATTGTCCGAAAAAATATAAATCGTATTATAAGTGATTTACTCTTAATTAAATTCATAATTATTTCACGAATGATCTTGGATGATATTTGCAATTCTCGAGTCACACAGGACACATTTTAGAACAGCTGTTAAAATACATTGCTGTACATTACTGAGTACATTACTGAATCCGCTGTACAGCTTTGAATATTCATGCCGGTACATTACCTAGCATATACTAGATTCACTCATACCATATATACGTTCGGTTTATATACGTGTGTACACTCTATCACACACACATGTGTAAACGACACTTATAGTTACACATTCGTGTATCATCCACAATGAGCTTTTCATATATATATGCATCATATGGTGGGCTATAAGGAAAATCTATGTTTATATTGTGAAATTTCATACTACCGTCTGGGAGAAATATTTTCGGTAGCCAGAGAAATTTAAAAAAAAAAGTTTTTTTTGTGTTTATTTAGAATTTTTGTAATCTCTATTAGTGTTTAATAATTTTTTTTTAATGTCCAATTTCAATAGCATAATTATTTTTTTTAAAACTCAAATTTTTATTACCGACCGAAAAAGGTAATGAACAGGTGGCGCTGCGATACTTGACACGATTTTACATTCGTTCGTTGCGAATAAATATTTATATATTATTTTATTTTAAAAGGTGTTATTATTGTTGATCAGAGTCCAATTATCGTCATAGATGTTGATTTTGTTTTTATACACTGATCTTTATTAAGAAAAATAATGTTCTCTTGAGAAATTTCTCAAGGATTAGAAATAAAAAATCGAGCTTTCGCCTCTTCTAAGAAAGGCTTTTTCAAGATAACGGTTTTAAGAACATGTGAGCATTTACACTTTGTTCTTTCGGAAACTTAAAGGCATATCAATTTAGATTTTCATAAAGTAAAAGTTATTTTATTATTTATATTAAAATAAAAAAGAAATAATTAATCTTAATATTACTGAAAGACAATTGAATATAATTATTATTCATTAAAAAATATATCTCTAACCTTAGTCTGTAGACGATGTAACATTTCGGATGAGATGAAGAAGTGTAGAAAGCACTCGCGATTTAAAAAATTTCGTACACTCCCGAAACTACTTTTATATTAAAAAAAAAAAAAAAAATGAAATACTTTTTCTAAAGATTTAGGCGATCGCGATTTTAAGTATTGTCGAACACTCCCGAAAGAAAAAATTTTCAATAAAATGATAAAAAAAAAAAAACAATTTTTTCGTTCGCGATTTAAGAATCGAGCACTCCCGAAGTTATTCTCTATTGAAAAGTGGAATATATTCAAATAAAAAATGACAATATATTTTTAATAGAAATAAATTTTACTTTAAAAATTATAAAATTTACGCTCGCGTTGAACATGTCTGAACAGATCGATACACTAATTGCAACTGATTTAATTGTCTTTGGGATTTTCCAACAATATTGTTTATGACCGACGACTTCAGGTATAGCCTTTGTTCTCTAATGTAAACATACAACTCGGAACGCAGGTATAAAGATAATTTTAAAATCAATTCAATTTAATATTTAAGTTTCACCTAATAATAATAATTCTTTTAAACCAATGAAATTTTAATATTATACCCCTTGAAAAGATATATTATTTATCGCAGAGCCAAATAAATATTTATTAGTTTCAAAGATCAAATGTAAACATAAAACTCGGGACACAGGTATAAAGATAATTTTAAAATCAATTTAATTTAATATTTAAGTTACTTAAATATAATTTTTTTTTTAACCAATACAATTTTAATCTTATACCCTGAGAAAAGATATACAGGGTGATTTTTATGTTCTGGACCTTTAAATTTTTTTTTTTTTTGTTTAAAAGAACGAAAAAAATGAGATTAAACAACAATTTTTAGGGGGGGTCCGTAACATAAAAATCCTTCTGTATTTGTCGCAGAACCAAATAAATATTTATTAGTTTCAACGATATATTTATAAGTTTCAAAAAAAATTTTATTCGATTTAAATAAAAAATAAAATATTTCTCTGGGTGTAATAAATATATTTTTTAATATCTCTATTGGTTATTACTCTGTACAACTTTAACTTATTATTTTCCACGTTTTTTCTTATTCTCATACTCATATATCTACTTTTTATTGTTACTTTTTTATAATTTTTTTTTAAACTGTATGTAGGTAGAAATAAATAAATATGTAACGAAAAACAATTTCTTTGAATCAAAGAAAAACTTGTTCGACCCCAGAATTTCTTTGATGATTAAAAACACAAAAAATTCTTTTTGATAAAAATTTTTTTTTTTTTTTTCAAGATTACTATTGCATAATACATTCCGCGAAACAGTTTAATAAGCAAACAATATATATTGCGTGTATAAAGACAGATATTGCATTTATACGATCCCATAAATTATTTTATATCCTGTGGAATGACGAGAACATTCTCTCTCTCTCTCAATATACAGAGATAGAAAGGATATAAATTACTTTAAGAAAAATGAAAATATGAATACAATGTTTCAGTTTGTGAAGGGATTATATGGTTTTAGAGAAGAATCGTTCTCTTCTTATCTCGGTTAACTTATCCCAAAGCTTTTTTTTTTCAATGGCCACTCCTAAATGGAAAAGAGACAATTTTTTTTCCCTTCTCTCTCTCTCCTTTTTTTTTTTTTTTTTTTTGAAGTCTTTGTGTATAGAATGTCCGATGTTCGGAAAAATGCACTCACAGATATTGCGCCGACACGAAAATAATAGTCGGCCTCGCGGTCTTTCTAAGGCTGAGTGCACACAATTGTTATTGCGGATCGATCAATTCCTGAATTGGACAACTAAGAAAGTTTCTCCTCATATTTTCCACCCAGCATCCCGCCCAACTGTATCCGTGGATTTTTCTGATATTTTTCAAATAATATTCATAATAAATTCTTCTTTTTCTTTTCTCAATTTTTTCAAAAACAAAAAATAGTTTCTCCAAATAAATATTGTGTTTTTTAATAAAAGAAAATTTTATATGAAAAAAAAAATATTTGGAATATTTTCAGTATAAACTAAAATATAATTAATTTAAAAAAATGGGGAATATTTTAAATTGATAAAAAAAAAAAAAAGTTGTTCGTTTGTGTAAAAAAAAATTAGAAGTAATTTTTGCCTGTTTCTTCTGATATCCGAAAGTTATATAAGCCATGTTATCCCACTGTTTGAAAAGTTTGTAAGTTTCTTTCTTTTCTCTTGTGGCTGTTATATTGGCAACAAGTGAAATTTAACGATCGATGCGATGCCACGGAACAATTTCTTCGTTATGATTATAGTTGAAACTATATAGATATATATATATATATATATACATATAGAATGCAATCCAAAGAAATGAAGACAATTCAGCAGAAAACAGTTATTAAATCAGCAAGCATTAACTTTAACAATATACTCTTCCATTTCCGTTTTCCTGGTATATAAAAGACTCTCTTTCTCTTTTGATTCTGTCATTTGCAGCGTAATTTCCACATCCGGCAGAAGAATATTTTTAAATTCACGTATTATAAATTTTTCAAAAAGAAATATCAATATTAAATTTTCAATCTTTCAATATATTTTTGTTCCAGAAATATTAAAAAATATTTTTTTGTTATATAATAATAAATTTGTTATCAATTATTTTTATGAATTCATATTTTATTTTATTTAGAATTGCGTATTTAAAAATAAAACTGTTTCCTTTCAATTTACAAGTTAAACTCGCAAATAGATGTCTTTAGACACGAACCTAAGACATTAGGGGCTGCACCCTTGATAGACTAAGTGATTTTGGGTAAAAGAGACTCTTGACTTTGCGATAACTCAACGTTCTGGCTACTAACGAGCTATGATAAATGTAGAATGTGATTTCATTAATTACACGTCTCTTCAAAGTTCACCTCTAATAAGAGAACACACAGAATACAAATAAACCTAATTATATACTCTATGTGTTTATGTCAGACCTTTCGTTTCGTATATATATATATAGGATAAAATTGAGAAAATTATATAATTCGAAAAATTAAATTCATTATATCACACATATATAATGAAATAGAAATATCTTAAAAAATATTTTTGAACTAAACTGAATTATCCTAAAGTGTATTCTGAATTATCTAAAGCATCGTCCGACACAATTTTTGACCCACAAAAAAATTTAACATTTTCGGAAACTAGGAGCCAAAAATGACTTTTTTGGGTCCTAGTTTCCAAAAATGTTGGATTTTTTTGTGGGTCAAAAAAAAAGTTGAATTTTGTCAGACGATGAAGTATCTTAAATTATTTAAAGTAATTGACCCAATTAGATGTAAATCCAAATTCTGAATTTTGTACCCCTCGATAAAATGGCAAAAAAATTTCCAAAAAGTAAAATTAAGTTAAAAATACAGGAAAATAAAAAATTACATTTTTGAATTGAAATGACCCAGGTAGAAAAATTAACATTACTAACGTTACTAATATTACTAACGTTACTAATGTTACTAATGTTAGTACCTATAAAAAAATTAAGAAAATGTTTCTAAATTGTATTTTTGCAGAAACTTGTCGAAAATCGACCACCAGGAAGTATTTAATGTTCTTACCCGCACTTTTTATAATTTTCATTCCTATTATCACTTCCACTTTTTTATTTTCATTACCGTTTCCACTTCCACTTTTTCTAATTCTCATTCCCATTTTCACTTCCACTTTTTATAATTTTCATGCCCATTTTCACTTTCACTTTTTTATTTACATTACCACTTCCACTTCCACTTTTTCTAATTCTCATTCGCACTTCCCTTGTGAGAAAGTGAAAGTGAAATGTGAATATGAAATGTGAAAGTGGGAATGAGAATTAGAAAAAGTGGTAGTGGCAATGAATATAAAAAACTGGAAGTGGAAATAGGAATGGGAATGAAAATTAAAAAAAGTGAAAGTGAAGTGGGAATGAGAATTAGAAAAAGTAGAAGTGGAAATGGGAATGAAAATTATAAAAAGTTTAAGTGGAAGTGAAAGTGGTAATGGGAAAGTAGTGTCAAAGTTTCTGTGAAAATATATTTTAGAAACTCTTAATTTTTTTATACACTGAAAAAAAAATTTATTTGATTCAAATACTCCATTACTTGACTATTATCAAATAAATATTTATTTGTATCAAATAATTATTATTTAAGTCAATTAAATGGTATTTGTTTCAAATACATAAATTATTGGTTCAAATACAATATTTATTTAATTCAAATAAAAATTATTTGGTTCAAATAAATATTTATTTAATAATACTCAAGTAATCGAGTATTTGAATCAAATAAATTTTTTTTTCAGTGTAGGTACTAACTTTAGTAACATTAGTAATGTTAGTAACATTAGTAAAGTTAATAACGTTAATTTTTTCACCTGGAGTTTATAGAGAAAAAAAAATCATAGACTAAAAAATGAATTGACAATAGAATTGTAATTTGAAGATAAAGGACAGATATATTAACGTCAACCTGTCGAATATTGGGGGCGAGAGACGTAGGTAGCTTTAACACAACTTTCGATTGGCACCTTCGACCGAAGCCTGCACCCGATACCTTTGCAACGACAGTAAATCAGTCGAGCGCAGCCTGTGAGGGTTTTGGTATAGAGGCGAGAGGACAACACGTGCCTGCCATCTATATCCAAACCCGTTTCTCTTCTCGTTTCTCTCTTTACCCCTTGCACCCCCGTATCAACTAAATATATATATATATATATATATATATATATATATATATGTGTGTTACACTCTTGGCCAGTCATGGACGAGAAACACCTAACCTTGGTATATAAGGCCGCACACGATACACAACTGGATTCTCGTAGATTTATATCGCCGCCAGTATCCAATTCAATTTTGGAGTAAGTGCATTTTGCCCAAAACTTCCCCGGGGGATATGGGAGGGGAGAAGTGGTCTCTACATTCACTCTGGAATTCGATCTATTAACTTTGAGAAAAACCAGAGGAAAAAAGGAATTCTGGAATATTACGTACGCCACTTATTAAAGTGGACGTTAGGTAATTTTTTTTTTTTTTTTCGCAAAAGATACTGGTGAAAAATTGCATGTACCTAGAAAAGAGAAAAATTCATCTAAACCACTTTTGTGGTAAATATTTTATCAGTAGTGTGTTGTTTTTTATTTTTGAAATTTTTGATTTTCGTTCTAAATCATTTTTTTATTTCATGTCTGACTATTCATTGATTGTTCTACTGATAATTATACTATTTAAAAAAAAGCCATAAAAACTTGGTAAATTCTAATTCAAGTGTCTAAATTTTTTATTCTTCACACTAATTTAAAAAGTATCAAATTGATACCAAAAATATCAAAATTACTACAAATTTTTATGTCAATTTGATATTTTTGGTAGAAATTTGATAATTTTAAATTAATGTGAAGAATTAAAATTCAGACATTTTGTAATTTTATCCAATGTTTAACAATGAATTAAAATTTTTTTTACAAATTTAGCTAGAATTTCTTTTGTTTCATCAAAAATTAATTAAAACTAAATTATTTCAAATTAAATATTTTCAATTTTATTGTATCTTAATATGTCTGATGTTTTTAATTAAATTTTCTTTTAATGAAAATTTTATTTTAACAAAATTAAATGTTGAGATTCATATGATATATTTTTCTCATGATAAAAAATCGGTGAAACTATTTTAAAATTTAGATAATTAGATTAAAAATTCATCTTTAAAAAAATTCACTATAAAAAGTATCCATGGAATATATAATGTGAAAATATTAAAAAGAAACTGTTGGAAATTGAATAGGATAAAAATACAGTTGTTTAAATTGAAATTAATTTAAAATGTTTTAATTAAACAGTTAGAAGAAAAAAAAAAAGCTTTTTTTCCAATGTCTGACTATTGATTGATATTTCTACTAATTATACTGTTTTATTGTATTTTTTTTGCTTATCTTTAGAATTTTTGCAATTTTCTGAAATGCATTTGCAATATTTAAAATTTTTGTTGCTGTTATTCTTAAATATCTTTATAAGAAAATAAATAAATTAAAATAAGTAGTAATATTGATGTATGGTCAGACAAACATAAATTAAGTAGTCAAAAATTACAGTGGACTGTATTATTATTTTTTTATTATTATTATTTTTTTATAACAAATCATATTGTCTTAAAGTAGCATGCTTATTTTCCTGTTTGGCTGACTATACATTGACTTTTCTACTGATTTTATTCGTTTCTCTGAGAAATTTGTTACTTACTTGGAAAGATTCCCCGGAAAGTGTCCCCTGGAGGTTCTATCAGAATTCCGCCGGAACTTCCAACGTAATTCCGTCGGAATTACATCAGAGTTCCAAAGACTTTCCGATGGGATTCCGACGGAGTTCCGAATAATTTTTTCAAAATTTTTAGAGTCCTAATTCTGTCAGAATTCCGTCGGAATTTCTTTGGAACTCCGATGGAATTCCGACGGAATTATGTTGGAAGTTCCGGCGGAATTCTGATAGAACCTCCAGGGGGCACTTTCCGGGGATTTTTTTCAAGTGGCTATTAAATTTTACTAAATTTGTTAATAAATTTATTATTAAATTTAATTTCTAAAAAAAACAATTTTCCGTAATTTTTAGTGCACGAATTCAAAATGTAAATTCATACGATACGTCTATTGTTACAATAATATGTTACTATACAAATTATCCCAGTTCCCTGAATTCAATCAGCATTTCACTTTTGATTGTAATCGGAGAATGTCGAAGGCAAAAGTCAGATTACATGAAGATTAAGTTGGTGCGAAGAAATTGTATATAAGCGTATAGTGCGAAATCAGTGGCAGATTAGAGGGGGTAAGAGAGAGAGGGGGGGGCAGAGTGAGGGGAAGTCTCGTTAAAAATTCTACGGTCTCCCAAGACAAATGGTGCCGATCGCAATCGTGGCTTGTACAGGCTGCTATTAACAACCGCCACGAAAACCTGCAATCTGAGGTCGGAGAGAAATCACCACTAGCGAACTACGACCCCTCCATTACCACTATAGCCGTGGGCCATTTGTCCGGGTTGGTCAGTTGAAGGGACTCTGGAGTTGAACAATTCCCACTCAGGACCACTGATTTCTTCCATCATTTTCTACAATTCACTCAAATTAATTACTTCTTTTTTCTTCTTTATTTCTATAATTTAAATTTTTACCTTGGACTTCAATTCGAAAATCAGATTTATATGAAATAAAATAAAATTATTTTTTATGGCAAAAAAAATTGTTTGACAGTTGGGAATAATAATTTTAACCAAAAAAAAAACTTTTTCAATCGCATTAATCGTCGTGTTGACAAGTCCTAAAAGTAAAAAAAAAAAAAAAGTTAGATCAGTTATATTGAGTTCAAATAGTGTCACATAAAACTTTTTTTTTGTCTTCGAATATTTTTGTCGATCGTGTGTGTGTGTGTAATAAATAAAGAAAAAGTTAAATCTTTCATCGACAATACGTCAAAAATATTAATGTCTAGAAATAAAAAAAAAAAAAAAAATATCGGTTATGATTAGTATTCGTATATTTTCAGTCACGTTTCACCCTCTGTCTCACGAGTTATAACGAAAGGTATACTCCCTAAAGTACCTTTTATACTTTTGAAATAGAAATATTTTCTGATTCCATCGTCTTTTGACCAAAAAAGAAATTTCAAGATTTGTGAAAACTTTGAAAATGGCTTGTTGCTCGTAAATAAATCGAGAAACATTACACGAAAAAGTTGAAAAAAGTTTCAAACTTCATATATATAGATATATATTTATTTTGATAAAAAAAGAAAAACACTCTCGCTTTTTTTTACTCCTCTTTTCAGAAATTGTTAGAGAAAAAAAATGTATAAGATGTAAAAAAATTCCAAAACAGCAAAATAAAATACTACTATTTTTTCGAACTCAAAGAAAAATTGAAAATCAGTAGTAATGTCAGTGTATAGTCAGCCATGGGGAATAATTTTTAGTTCAACAATTTTTTTTTGTCTACGATTTGAATTTTTCAACTAATTATTAAATTCATATGTTATTGATTTAAAATCAATCCCCAAAGGTTTAAAATAGTCTGAATGTAAAAAATGATTATCAGTAGAAAAGTCTACATTTAGTCAGACAGAGGCGAAAATTTACAATTTAACAATTTTTATCAACAATCTAATTTTTTAAATGTATTTATTTTCCAAGTTATCGTTATAAAAACAATTTCCAAGACTTAGAATAGTCTATAAATGTAGAAAAATGGATATCAATAGAAAAGTCAACGTTTAATCACACGAAAAGTAAAATTTATTATTTTTCAATTTTGCATAATGATCTAATCTTTCTTTTATTATAAAATACATAATATTGTTATTTACTTTTTTTTGTAAATTGTTAATTTCTAAATCCAATAGAAAATAAAAATCAGTAGAAAAATCAACGTACAGTCAGACATTCATTACTTCTACATTACTATAATAATCATTACCATATATTAGTAAATATTAAAGTTTCAATTTCTTCAAAAAATAAATTAGAATAAAAATACTTGAAATTTAAAAAAAAATAATTCTAATTCCAATTTATTTAATCGGAAATTAGAAATTGAAAATTTACAAGAAAAAAAAAATGAGAGCTTATTGACTAACAGTAGGGAGAATTCAGTGGTAAATCAGTGCCCTGGCAGTGAGCAGGCGGCAGTAATCTCGATCTAAATTATTCCGGATCACGCTCGCATTAATACGAATTAACGCGGCAGTCTCGCCTACCATTTGACTGGGTCCCACGGTTGTGGTAAGGAAAAGGAAAATGTAGAGAGACGATTCTAGAATCCATATTTTACTGCTGTCTAGATTCATATATATATATAGAAAGAGAGGGAGCAATATAACCCTGGAAAATCTCTTAAAATATAATTCATTTATGAATTAATTATTCAAACAAAATTTTACCTCAATACACTTGAAAATTTCACACTTCTAAAATATTTTATTCTTATTTCCAGTAAATAGTACTATATACATATTTATACAAGTATATATAGTAAAAATAAATATTTAAAATTTATGATTATTATATTATTTAGAATTCTTTATAATATATTCGCTTTATTCTTTTTTAAATATTAGAATTTTGTTTTCAAATATTTTTCTACACGGAAAAAATTATGGTTTAAATATAAATTTTTCATATTATTGATAATGTAATAATGATAATTTCAAAAAAATAATTCAACCCTTTGAGGGTTCTTTTTAGGAATAATTTTCAGAGAATTAAAAGTATATGGAACAAAGTCAAAAGAGATTCATAAAGGAAAACGCGTAAAAGGGTAATTTTTCATTTTTTTTATGTAAAAGCATTCATGTAATTTAATTGAAGTATCTCAGAGATAAAAACGAATATTTTATCAAATTTAATTTACAAAAAGACAGAACATATTGTTAAGGTTTAACGTTCTATTGTTTTTTTTCCTCCCACGTTTTTTATTATCTTCTTAACGAAAAAAAAATTAATTTATTGTGAAATCTATAAATAATTTAAAAATTTAATTCTCAAACAATTTTTTTTTTTTATATAAAAAACAGAAATAATTTTATTTGTAAATAAAAAATCTTTTATCTTTTAGTTGTAAAACTTGTTGAAAACAGTGAGACGACACAGTTCAGTTCTTTTTTTTTTTCGTGTCGTTATAGAATCACGTTTCTAGCTAGGTGCCGGGGGAAAGTCGAGGTGAGAGAAAAGCAGAGGTTAAGGTACTCATGTCTCACTCCGGGTGGCCCCCAGACGTGATCGGACTCGACTTGCTCCCTCCTAAAGAATTACTTGGAACATCCCTCTCGGCTTGCTTTGACACCGTTCTCAACGTCTCGACCTTTTATTTCTTTTCCTTCATGGCGAACTTACTTCTATATTTGCCGGCGATGTATGTGATCATCAAACTCTACTTTAACCCGTTATATCCATCAAAAATGGAATATTGATTCCATTTTAGAAGGGGAATAAAATTTTTCAAAAAAAAAAATCAAAAATACTGAATTTATTCATTTTTTTGAGAAATATTTCCTTCTTTAATAAAACAAAAATTAAGTAAATTTTAAATAAATGTATTTTTCAATAGAGAATTAAATTTTTTTTTTATTTAACTCAGAATTTAGAAAAAAAACTCTATAGACAGTAGAATAGTCTTAGTTCGATCAGACAAAAATTTTGTTTAAAAAGAAAAATTAAAAATATTTTTTTTTCGCTGCTAGTAACGAAGAATTTATATACGATAAAAAAATATTCCAAAATTTTAATTTTATGAGACAAAAATTACTTTAAAGGAAAAAATCTATTTAAAAAGAAAAATTATTTTAAAAATCTTGGAAGGATATATAAATTACCGACATTTATAAATGTAGAATTAAATATTTCATAAAAAAAAATTTAATTGAAATGACAATTTTGTCACCGAAAATTTTTCACAATTAAATTTGTTACCTTTTTATAAAAATTCCATATTAACTTATATCCTAAAAATTTAATAATTAATAGAACAAGTGAAACTCAAAAAATGTAATAAAAAATACTATAAAAAAAAACTCCAAATTAATTTAATAACATGTCGAAATATTTTTAAGTCATACTAATTGTACATGAAAAATGTCAGAGCCAAGAAAAATGTAATACATAATAAAATAATATAAAAGAAAAATGAACCATGTCAATTTGCAATAATGGATAAGAGAGGCACTATAATGTGCAGTGAAAAGGAAAAAAAATTCCTTGATGTAATTTAAATTAAAATATTTTTAAAATTATATCAAAAAATTATTATATTTAATTATTAGTTATAAAAATGTCAACAGAGTCCAAAAATCTAATAATAATAAAAGATAAATAATAATAAATGATAATATAAAAGAAAAATGAAGCAAGTTAATTAATTTTTTTTTCTCATATTTATAGAGAGAGTGAATATATTTTTTTCTTGTTGATATAATTTAAAGCGCAGAATGCATGTGGGTACAATGCGCATGTACACGCTTCGCATAAACCGGACAAGGGGTTGTAAAATACTAAACAAACCGAGGGTGTCTGTACAAATGATGCTCCCTTCGCGCTCTGCTAAATAATTGCTTGCCAGTCGACTGGTGCGTTAATGCTCTCCAGTTTTCGAGCTCTGACTTTTCATCGCTAGCGAATATATATATATATATACGTTTATTACAATAAATTGCAAAAAATTACATCTTTCTTTTCATTTGCAACGATAAAAAGTATTACAGTAAATATAAAGACCAGAGGAAAAATAAAAAAAAAAAAAATTTCCCCTCAATTATAAAGTGTGTCGCTCGGCTAATAATTTTACCATTTTTTTTTTTTTATACATTTTCTTCTTTTCATAAAAAATTAATAGGTTAATTTTTTTAAATTACTAAGTGAATTATAATTAAATAATTAATTAATAAAATGTCAATAGAATAAAGATATTTTTAAAAAATCAAGTATTTTATAGATTCTTTTTTTTGCAACGAATTTACAGCCTGTTTTTCTTTATATTTTTTAACATTTTTTTTTCTTATTTTTTTTTTACGTAAGGCTCTCTTCTAATTAAGCCCAGTTTAAGAAAATCCTGAAAAGTCTTTTGCTAAGAAGCCTGGTCTAGGACGTGTTTTAATTGCTTGAACCAACGAGATGTTGTTTTTTTTTTAATGTAAAAACGAGGTCACGTAATATCCCATGCAGGATAAAAATCACTATTTTTTTTTTTACTCTAAGCTGTGATTTAAGAATGCGTAAAACTTTTCATCTAATGAGGCTGTAAGTGAATTTTAAATTGCATTTTTCCAACTGAAAGGTAGAACAAATTGCGTTTGGTTTTGGAAAAAAAAAAAAAAATTTTTTACATTTTTTCTTAATAAGAAAATTTTATTTTTAATTTATGTCTGACTGTACATTGACTATTCTACTGATTTTTATTTCCTTCAATTTGGGAATTAATAAAGTGGTAAATAATAGTAGTAATCACTTTAGAATAGAAAAAAAGCTAAAAAAGAAAAATTGATAAATAATTTTTTTCTATTCGTCTGACTGTACGTTGACTTTTCTACTGATTTTCCTTTTTCTCCATTTAGACTATAATCCAGGCTTTCAAGGATTGATTTTTTTTTTGTCAAATATAAATATAATAATTGTTGGAAAAAAAATCAGATCGTTACTAAAACATAATAATTACTATCTGTCTGGCTAAATATTGACTTTTCTACTAATTTTTATTTTCTTGGGTTTCGATGCTATTTATCAGAATTTCTTTACACTTGAACCAAATTTTTTTCATCATTTTTTTGTCTGACAAAAAAATCGGCGGTCAATTAATTTCTTCAATCAAGATAATTATTTTCTATTTTTATATTTGTGAACACTTACCCCAAAAAATGGTCCCTTCACCGCTTTTTTGCAGAAAAAAAATCATAATAGCAAACAAGCTTACCTGAAACAAAAAATAATACATTATATAAAATACAATTTTTAATTAACTGTGTTTTTATTATCACTATAAAAATTTTCTTGTTACTGTACAGAATAATTTTTCTATAGTGTAAAAATTAGAATCAGTAGAAAAATAATTGTATAGTCAGACATTAAGATTTCGCAAAAAAAACTACTTTTTAAAATATAATCAGACAATGATAAAGTATAAATATAAAAAGGACACAGAAAATTAAATGGCATTAAAATAAGCTGAAACGCTTATTATTTTAATCCAATTTTTCTTATTTTAATACCAAAATGTATTGAAATAAGCAAAATTGGATTAAAAATAATAAGCGTTGCAGCTTATTTTAATGCCTTTTAATTTTCTGTGGATAAATAAATAAATAAAATATTTAATAATAAACATTAATGTTTGTACAAAGACTTTTCTACTGATTTTATAGTTTCCACTTATTTTAAATTAGTAAAAACATAATTGTTTAGTCAGAGCTTAAAATTTTTCAAAAATGTAGTTTTTATAAAAATAAACAATGTTAAAGTACAAATATAAATAAAGGATAAAGAAAAAAAAATAATTAAATAAAATATTTCTTATATAATAAAATTCCATGTCTGACTATACAGTGACTTTTTCTACTGATCACATGTCAAGACAATAATTCCAATTTAAAAATTCTTCATTTTCCATTTTTAACGAAAAAAAAAATTATTATAATTCAGTACCTAAATAAAAATATTTTCTTTACAAGAGGAAGGAAAAAAAAGAAAAATAAAATTAGAAGATTGACATTCATGGTTAGTGAAGGTTGAATGATCACAAATTGAGAATGAATCACGAGTATATACATATATTTTGGATAGGCTTGGCGGGGTCGGTCGATTTAAACAGAAAATACAAAAAGTAAATTAGCCGAACAGAACGACCGTTCAGTGGTTTGTCCCGCCACCCTGCGCCACCAGCGTCACGTGTGTTGGATCGTGCGGTCCTTGCGGTTCGTGGATTTTATATATATATATATATAAACGCATACACCATACCGGTGTAGATTATTACGTCGATCGAGTTTTGCGCGTTCATTCACGCATGGGACAATTTGGGCCATATGCTGACCGCGCTCAAAATCGAATGTGACCTACACACACACACTGTTTGCCCACGCAAATCATAAATCGCATTCTGCCAAAACATTCCCGCGTACCACTCTCTCATCGCTTCCATTATACAGTGAAGAAGCTCATGCAAATTTCCGAGATTAAATATTCGCGGCATCTTGCCAACAAGTGACCTGTTAAAAAAAAAAAAAAAAAAAATTATCCCGCACGAAAAAACACTCCCCATAAATTTTAATTTACGAGTAAATTTTTTTTTTTGCTCCTTTTTTACATAATTAACTTTTACGTTAATTATTTTATTAGATTTTTTTTTTCACCTATTTTCAATGAGAAAAAAAAGCAATTTTTAAAAATAAAAATTGTTTTCCTTTGCAATTTTTTAAGTCTATTTACAAAATTCTCAAAGACCTTTAACATAAGTTAGCAAAGTAACTTGGAAGGGAGGGGGGGGAAGGAGAACTCGCCGATTGTATCACTTTTATATAGTCTCTTTTCTTAACAACTGTCGAGAAATGTGATAATTCAAATTCAACATAGTTTCTGGAGCGAGATAAGCTGCTTTTAAGAAGATATGAAACGGAATTAAACTTCTTTATATTTAAATATATAAATCCCATAGAAAATGTTTCTATATTTCTTATTTTTTTCCTTCTATTATTCTAAAAAAAATCATCGTTTACTTATTGTATCATAATAAAAAAAAATTTTTTCTCTCTTTCCTTTCATTATTACTGAAACAATAATATATTTAACGATCATTAAATATTTATCTAAAATTACATTATTCCAAAAATTGAATATCCTTTATTATATATTAATATCTTTAATATTTTCTATATATATATTTATAATTGAAGATATATCTTTCAACAAATTATTACTTTCTTGATTATTTAAATAATTAATAATCATTTATTTAATATATCCGTTATTTTATATATTAAATAATTTTCCGAAAATTCGTGATCTACTTTTTAATAATTCATCCACATGGAAAAAAAAAGAATTGAGTTATCTTTTTGTTTTCTTTCATACATAACACAGCCACACAAAAAAAAAAAAGTACCCGGGCCGGGAAATGAGACCATCATTTTTTGATGTATTTTGATGCGCTGAACACGAATCTGAAGTCCGTTTAGCTCCATCACGTCAGGATTTTGACATAACCTCAAAAAACATAGCTGATTTTAAATGACAGGAGAAATTTTTTAAATAATGGCAGATTTGCTTGAATCTTGTTACTCGGGGGTTTTTGGGGTCGCTGATTACGAATTTAACGTCAGATTTAATAAATTCAAAATGGCGGATCCAATATGGCGGACGAATTTTTAAAAAGTAGTTGGATTTTTACGAAAATTGGTATCTAGGGGTTTTGGGAGTCGCTGATTACTTTATCGTCAGATTATTCAAATTCAAAATGGCGGATCCAATATGGCGGACGAGTTTTTACAAAATAGTTGAATTTTTATGTAACTTGGCCGATACTGGGGTTCCGAGTCCCTGCATCGTAATACGTTTCCTACGTGTGTCTGCCATGACGGCATCAAAGCCATTATCCAGGGACTTAGCCGGATAGCGGACAAACTCCGTTGCACACCGTCACCGCGTGGAGGTACCCTGGATGCAGACACATGTAGAAACATAAAGATATTTGACCACCGTACTATATCTGCCATTTTACATTTGAATAATCTGACGTTAAATTCGTAATCAGCGACTCCAAAAAACCCCATGATACCAATTTTTGTAAAAATCCAACTACTTTTTAAAAATTTGTCCGCCATATTGGATCCGCCATTTTGAATTTGAATAATCTGACGATAAATTTGTAATCAGCGACTCCCAAAACCCCTAGATACCAATTTTCGTAAAAATCCAACTACTTTTTAAAAATTCGTCCGCCATATTGGATCCGCCATTTTGAATTTATTAAATCTGACGTTAAATTCGTAATCAGCGACCCCAAAAACCCCCGAGTAACAAGATTCAAGCAAATCTGCCATTATTTAAAAAATTTCTCCTGTCATTTAAAATCAGCTATGTTTTTTGAGGTTATGTCAAAATCCTGACGTGATGGAGCTAAACGGACTTCAGATTCGTGTTCAGCGCATCAAAATACATCAAGAAATGATGGTCTCATTTCCCGGCCCGGGTACTTTTTTTTTTTTGTGTGGCTGTGTAATGTATATAAATAAAATGAAAATATTCTATTCAATTATTTTAACGAGATGTTTGACTTTGACGAGAATTTGTCGATATATAATCGCAAGACGTGCATAGAAATTATTTGACATAAATATTTAATTTATATTATTAATATTTATATTTAATATTAATTAATTGTTATTAATTTCGATTAAATTAAATAGAATTGAAATAAAAATTACAAAAATAAAAAAAAATCGAAATTAACGATTTATTAATTTAATTTAATTAGGTCGCGATAAATAATTAAACGCTTGTAAATGACCGATTAATGCTTTTTCTCATTAGATTAAAATTTTACTCTGTGTATATAAATTCTTCAGGTAAAATCAATAAATGAAAAATTATTCAAAGAGACAAATGCGGGAAAAAAAATATATATATATATATTTACAATATTCTCGAAAGTAAGGGGAGGTAAAAAAAAAGAAAAAAAAAACAGGAAAACGACCGAGAAGATTCTTTGAGGCGGAGAAGATAAAGTGAAATTCTAGGAAAGAGTTTTTCAAAATTTATTGCTCCTTTGCAGGATTTACTCATCAGCGTTCCGAGAAGCGCGTATCGCTGATTCATCGATATCCTTTAATACAAGTTTAATTAATTCACCGCTCGGTTAACCCATCAGTTTAGGTCGACATATAAAAGGGACACGATAGTGAACATAATTTCAATATTCACCAAAGTACATTTATATTAAAAAAAATAAATCGTAATTTTTTTTTCTTAATTAATAAAAATAGAATTCATTTTAGAGACGGCGGAAAATTTTCATTTAGGACAAAAGAAAATAGTTTTGCGTTCTAATCTTTATTTATTTATTTTTTTATTTTATTTTTTTTTTAGTTTCGATAAATAGTTTATCAACGAAATTAAAGTGGCTTGTCTGAGGTCATTTATTTTCTTTTTTAAGAATGATGGCCTAAACTCTATCTTCTTGTAGGTTAGGTACAGATTCATATCTCGGAAGATATAACTATCGAAGGCTTTATTTATTATCCAATGCTTTTAAGCTTCCCGTTGCTTTTGCCAGAAATGACGTGGATCGAATTACGAACGAGCGATACTTCGACGGGTATCAACCAATGAACGCTGAATTGGATTATCCGTTGGCGGCGATGGAAACCAACTTGTATCCCCCTTTTACTGCGCGAAGGTAAAACTTTATTTCGGAAAGAAAATTAATGTGGCGAACACGCCATTTCTCAGTTTAATCAGTGTTACTAGTCTTAACTTTCCAATCTCAGCAAAATTCTATATATAGGTATTGTATTAAAGTTTTAATAATAATAATTAGATGACAGAGTATTTTTTTTTCAAAAAAGTTAATTTAATTATTATTCATTTATGTATTCATTTTACTAATTAAATTATTTCAAATATTTTAGTATTAAAACCCAATTGTCCAAATGTTACAAATTAATAATTAATTAACTAAATTGTAAATTTTATCCGACTGCTTTATCAATAATAAATTATCTCTCTGATTTTACTTCCGATGTCTGACTATTTTCAGATTGTACTACTTTCAAGAGTCATTCGATTAATTCACTGACAATGAGGCAAATATTTAACAAACAAACAAAAATGACATATTAATTACTCAATTTTTCAATCTAATAATTTAATTATTAACCCCTTATTAAATATTTTGATTAAATAAATAAAACTTAATTATAAACTCAAACATTTTCATACAAATTAAATAATAATTTAATGCTATTTTCGTTTTCGTTCTACTTTCAATATAATTTTTTTTTATTTTAATTTAGAATTCTAAAGCCAAAAAAAAAAAAAAAACAATTGGAAATAGAATTTCCCCCAATTTGGCAGAGATATGTTTCGATTTATGATCAGGAACAGCTTGATTCATAAATCGTACTCGGTTTATACGTGATTGGTGGGGAATTGGAAAATCCATCTCATCCCCAGTACATTCACTTCCGATGAATATTTTAATGACGAATGCTATTGGCTGGCGACGATGAGTTGGAAAGACGCGGGGCTCGATGCTTTTGTGACAAATCAATTGACCTCGAGTATTCTTTTTTTTTACTTTTTTTTTTTTTTTATTTAATTTCCCCGGCAATTTTCGTATCGGCTGAACTGCATTATTTTTACCTTCCACTTTTTTCCTCGTCTTCAATTCACTATATCTCTCTCAATATATACATATATATCGCCAATGCAAAACGCGACCAATTACTTTCGGAGATGTTAACAATGTGTTGAACCAACAATTAGAAATAGTTCAATTTTAAATTAATATTATTTATAATTAAAAAAAATAATAATAATAATAATAATAATAAATATTGATCAATTTGAAAATTATTAAAATTATCAAATATTAATATTTTATTAACAATTTAAGTTTTTTTTTATTTTTTTTTATTTTATTATAATTTATTAAAATTGAAATAAATTTAGAAATATATATTTTAAATTTCCTAATGTAAAATGTATCGAAGAATTAAAAGAGTGTGACTTTACGATATCCGACCAACATAAAACTTCTTTTCCTTCTTTTTTTTTTGTCGGCCTTGTGTGAATCTGCTTGAGTGACGTGAAAAGTTCAAGAATACTCTTGGGGGATTTTAGAAAAAACCACAATTCCAACAGAAACGAAATTAAAAGCAACAGTGGGAATTGCGCGGACTAACCTTCGCTTTAAACTAATGGTACGAACTTTTATCTTCCTCTGGACGGACGGCATTAATTGTTGCAAAATACGACCATTAGGGTTGCTTTTATTTGTTTCTTTTCGTTTCTTTTTTTTTCACGTGTGCGTGACGTATTACCAATTCAGAGGGTTTATAGCGGAATAATTAAGGATTTTTCCAAAGAATAGGACATAAAAATTGCTTTTGTTATACACAAAAGAGATTTTTATATTTCGAATAAATCAAAAAATGAAAAGAAAAGAAAAGAATACATCAATTATTATTATGAATAATATAATACTACTAATACTAGTACTGATACTATTAATAACACTAATAATAACACTACTACTAATACTACCAACACTATAACTAATACTATTATTACTACTGATACTACTAGTACTAATACTTGGACAAATGCAAATCACTAGTACTAATAAAACTAGTACTATTGAAAAAAAAAGATATTAGAAACAATAGAAATAACACAGAAACCAACAGTAAAAGTACTGAAATTAAAGCGAAACAAGAATTATGATAATTAGAGTGAATTCCAATTTTTTTTTTTGAAGTTGCTCGAACTGTTGACTGCTAATCGTATAATTGATTGTCGTTGCACTAGTTTCTCAATAATTTATCAAGTTGAATAAGGAATTCATTGAAGCAAGTAAAGTTTACTAGTGGAAACGCCGATAATTCAAAGTTTCTCGATACTCAGGAATGAATGTTGATTATTCAGTTTACTTTAAATGGTTTCAAGTAATTAATGCAGGATGACATTATTCATCGATTGCCAAATACTAAATAATAATAATAGCATTTGAATAATAAATAAAAAAAAATTCATTTAAATATAAAATCCGATTTACATTCCTTGTATCTATTTTTATAATTATTATTAATCTCTTTATCCTATTGCGATAAATATCTATTTTTATAAACCCACTAAAATCTAGCAATTTTAACCTATTGGGCCCAAACTTGGTATACATACGTATTTTTGAGAGTAGATTAAAGGAAAATAACTTGTAATTGGCTGTCAATTTTTTTCTACACTTTTAGGTGTATTTTGTGCAAGAAGTTGCATTAAAATAGGGGACGAATGATTATGTTCTAAAAATCATTATTCATAATTTACATTTTATCGAATTTTATTTGTCCTAATTAGTTTTGAGCCGAATTTTAATTTGTTCGAAATAGCATTTGGCATAATTTTCATCAATCCGATTTTCTATATGGCAGAATTTTTATATAACGGAAAATTCAACTCACAGAATTTTTATTTCTTCGAATTTTTATTTGTCAGAATTTTTATTTGCTCGAATTTTCATTTAACATAATCGGCATTTTAAAGAATTTTTATTGGGTAGAATTTTCATTTAGATGAATTTTCATTTGTTCAAATTATTATTTGATATAATTTCCATATAATCGATTTTTGATACTACAGAATTTTTACTTAACCGACAAATCATTTAATAGAATTTCTAATTGATAGAATTTTCATTTGTCCGAATTTTTAAATGGCCGAACAAACAATCGACAGAAAGATTTCGGCGCCAATTTTAAAATCATGCAATCAAAAATTATTCATAAAATTGTGATTGGTTTATTTTAAAATTGGCGCCGAAATCTTTCTGTCGATTGTTTGTTCGGCCATTTGAAAATTCGGACAAATGAAAATTCTATCAATTAGAAATTCTATTAAATGATTTGTCGGTTAAGTAAAAATTCTGCAGTATGAAAAATCGATTATATGGAAATTATATCAAATAATAATTCGAACAAATGAAAATTCATCTAAATGAAAATTCTATTCAATGAAATTCTACCCAATAAAAATTCTTTAAAATGCCGATTATGTTAAATGAAAATTCGAGCAAATAAAAATTCTGACAAATAAAAATTCTAAGAAATAAAAATTCTGTGAGTTGAAATTTCCGTTATATAAAAATTCTGCCATATAGAAAATCGGATTGATGAAAATTATGCCAAATGCTATTTCGAACAAATTAAAATTCGGCTCAAAACTAATTAGGACAAATAAAATTCGATAAAATGTAAATTATGAATAATGATTTTTAGAACATAATCATGCGTCCCTAAAATAGTCTGCCTACACGGAGAAAAATGGAAAAACGAATAAAGTAACTTTTACTACTTTAAAAGTAAAATTGGACCTGTCCGAAGTTTCTGCGCATCTCTGGCAACTTTTACTCGAAAAATAGTAAAATTGACTATTTCTGTAGTAAATTTTACTGTTTCCGTAGTAATTTTTACTATTTCTGAAGTAACCCAAGTAGAAATGTGCCACTGGCATAGTACTGACCCAACACTGCCAGTCAGTATAATAGTACTGACTGCCGTACTGGGCCAGTAGTGGACCAACCCTGGCTGGTAACGCTGTCCAGTACTGATTTTGTCCCGCTCACCAGTACTAACATAGTACTAGAATAATACTGGCATAATACTGGCAAAGTACTCATCCGGACTTAAAATCTCACTTTTTTACAAAATGCTAAAACACGCTTTCCAATGCAAATTTCATCCTTATTAGCTTATTACTCCCATTTTTACCACGAACAGGTAATGTGAAGCCAATAATAGTTAATGTTATTTAGAATATATATAATATTATTAACAATAAATAATTAAAATAATAATTATCATTTATATTAATTAAATTATTTTATTTTTAATGAATTATTTTACAAAAAATAATTTGTGTTGTAAATTTTTTTATTTTTTTAAATTCATAATATTTAATTATTTTTACTTTGCACTTATACTTAATTTAATAATTATTTAATAATTGATATTACACATGAACAAATATTGTACTTATAACACTTAAAACTAAGAACGAAAAATCTCGCACGCATGGGGGATCGAACCCTAAACCCTTAGAACGCAAGTCAGATACGCATACCGCACAGCCGCGCTGGCTTGAAGTGCTGACTTGAAGTAGTTCACCTAATACAAAAGTTTTGATTTCAAAGTTTGTATTATCTATTGATCACGAAAATAAAATGAATTTATTCTTAAATTTTTTAAACTCACAAAATTTTTTCAATTTTTACAAAGATTTAAATTATTTTTACTGTAAATAATATTAAAACAGACAAAAATGATTGATGAATTACATAATTAAAAATAAGTTAATAAAAGACGACTGTAAAATATGAATGGTGAAAAATATTTTAAATTTAATATTTAATTATTAAGAATATTTAAAAATTACAGTGAAAAAATTACATTTGCTTTATTTTTAAAACTATTAGAAAAAAATTCTCAACTTATTGTTATTGTATGCATGATAAATAACTTAATGCACATATTTCAATGAGTACTAAAATAACTAAAAAAACATAAATATATTTTATATAGGTATATAATAATACATTACAATTACATCCAAAATTTTGAGGGAAAGTATTCGAAAGAAATTAATATACATTTTTTAAAATAAAAAATCATCGTTTTCTACCTATTGGAATAATTTAAAGAATTTTTCATTTAATGTTTTTTATCACCGACATAGTACTGATTCGGTGTGAATGACAGTGTACTGCCAGTACTGGTTTTAATATTTTTTTACCTTCGACATAGTACTGATTCGGTGTATTAGTCAGTACACTGCCAGTACTGAAAGTCAATACCGACAGCCAGTATTGGATCAGTACCATGCCGGTGTTTAATTACGGCGAGCTACGGATATTTCTACTTGGGAAATTTTACTATTTTTGGAGTAAAAGTTGCCAGAGATGCGCAGAAACTTCGGAGAGGTCCAATTTTACTTTTAAAGTAGTAAAAGTTACTTTTTCTTTTTTTCCGTGTAAGAAAAATTGAATTTTTTTGAAAATTTTTTTTTGACGAAAAGCGTTTTAATGCTGGTAATAGGTGTCTTCCTCTACTGGTATCGGGCTGTCAATTTTTTTCTACACTTTTAGGTGTATTTTGTACAAGAATTTGCAATAAAATCGTCTGCCTAAGAAAAATTGAATTTTTTTGGCAACTTTTTTATGGTTTTGGATGGCTTTTTGGTAGTAATATGTGTCTTCCTCTACTTGCATTTGGCTGTCAATTTTTTTCTACACTTTTAGGTGTATTTTGTGCAAGAATATGCAATAAAATCGTCTGCCTAAGAAAAATTGAATTTTGTTTTGACGAAAAGCGTTTTTATGTTGGTAATAGGTGTCTTTCTCTACTCGTATCGGGATGTCAATTTCTTTTCTACTCTTTTATTTGAATTTTGAGCGAGAAATAGCAATAAACAGTCTAAGAAAAATTGAATTGAAATTTAAATAATCGTGAACGGAACCCTTGGTAAGGTAGTGTCATTCGTATTTGACTAATTTTTTCATTATCAATTTTTATTTTAATCTTTTTATATTTTTTGAGGCTAAAATAAACATTTCCAGTATAAATTTTTTTTAAATTCGAAAAATGGAAATATATTCTATATATTTGAAGGTGAGATAGTGAAAATGTTACATAATAAAGTGCGAGATGATCAGTTGGGAGTGTTAAATTTCATGAATTTTGTGAGCATTAATTATCCAATTGCACGCTGACCAGGCACGGTCCGTAGATTCGATTAATCTTGATCTTGGCAAACTTAATCGAGTCTCGGTTGAGCGCGAGTGGTGGGGCAAAAGAGAGTCAAGTTGGAAACTGTGTTCCGAACCGTTTGGCAAAGTTGTCGCTTGTAATCTTGAGATTGCTGGTAAAGTGAAGTACCTGCAGGTATATATGTATATATATATAGATATAGATAAAGTGAAACAGGAGGTGAATGCCAGAAGGGAGGAGAAAAAGAGAGTATAACGAGAAAAAGAGAGAGAGAGAGAGAGAGTATTCCATAGCTACGTGCAACTAAATGAAAGGAATGTAAATCATAAAAAGTTACGAGCTTTTAAATCTTCTACAAGGTGGCGCACGTTCGCTTTAATTACCTTACATCCCTCATTCCACCCCCTTGTGACTCTTGCACGTCTCTGGAAGGAGAGAAAGAAAGAGAGAGGGGCAATCTCCCATGATGCCCTCAACTTTTCTCTCTCTCTCTCTCTCTCTTCTTGTATATCACTCTCATTTGAATTCCAAAAGGACGTCGTACCTGCACTTCTGCAACTCAACTTCTTCCTATATTCCCTCCTCCCTTTTCTCAATTTTTTTCCCTCCATCCTTTCTCTCATAAAATTTCATACCATTTTCAAATAGATCATCTTCAATATGCTTCTGGGGATAATTAGATGTGACCATTATGAATCAGTTTTTTTTTATAAAAAATTTCTGTTTCTTGTTATTAACACGCCTCGAGAGATATAGATATATACAGATGGAAAAGATACGCGATCTTTCTTAGGATGGTGCGCGCCAAGGAAGCTAGTAGGATTGCTTTCTAAGTGATTGTGAGATAAGTGGAACGATCCTTCTCGCGTCTGACGTTCCACTCGTGCCAGCAGCTTTCCTCTTGGATTTTTCTCTCTTTCTCTCTCTATCTCTCTCGCAAAGCGGATGCCAAGGTGAAATAAAAATTTCGAATTCGTGTCGTATTCGTGTGGAAGTAAAGGCGTGTTTGGAGTTGAAAATAATTTAGAATCCGGATAAAATATAAGGCTCGACGTATATACACGCTGGGAAAAAAAAAAACATGCGCCTTTTTTTAATATATATATAACATGCCATATATGATTTTTTGTTACTTGACGGATTACGTCTCATTACGAGAGCTATATAAAGTATAACTTTTGCTAATGACTTCCACAAGAAAAGAAATTAGCTTCGATCCATTTTTTAGAAATACCGAAAAAATAAATAAATAAAAAAAGTAAATTTTATTTCTCATATCCGTTATATAATGGAAAAATTTAAATACTTTTATTTTTAATTCTATTTAATTTTTAATAATATTATTAAAGAATATTAAAAATAAATGTAATCAATATGAATTCGTGCCGCAGATAATTAAACGAATTATTTTTCCTTCCCTATATACTGGTAACAGTACCGCGCCAACAGTGAACTGTGTCAATTTTTGGTAGGATTCTCTTGAAACAATTTTTGTTCATAAATTTTCATTTCATTTTATATTTAATGTAATTTTACAGTTACAATTTAAAGGAAAATATTTCAATTTTATTTTAATTAAACTAATTTTCATAGAATTAACAAATTTAATTAAGCTCGCAGAGCTAAATTACAGACTTAATTTTATTTTGATTATTTTAAAAACATTTCAAGCAGACATATATGTAAATGAAAATTTTTTTTCTAATTGTATTTAAAAAAGTTGGTTTTTAAATTAACTTTTAAAAAGTATTAAAATTTATGTTAAATTAATTTTTTAACGAACGATGTATTTATTGATGTGGTGTAAAAAAATTTAAATATCAGAGAAGAATGGAAAGAATTATTTATAACGAAAAATTGTTTTTTTTTTACATTATTTTTTAATTTTACGCGTAGAATTATATAATTTATATACGTAGATATATATATATATTTAAACCTCATTTGTTTACAATATTACTCCATGTTTACGTTTATTCTAAATGATCTTAATTTTTTACCAGCATAAAAATATCTATGAAAAAATCACATTATAATTTACAACTTTTTAAGATAATCAACTTTTAAGAGTATATGCTGCTTGAAAATTACTGTTTTAAACTCGAAAATTGTTTTATATACCGCTGTTTTCAAGTACCTTTTTAGAACTTATATAATGTGAAAAAGCAAGAAAAATCTTTTAAAGAAATCTTTCAATTAAAAATGCATTGCAAATTTTCTAAATGTTGAAAATATTTTATAATTTTGCATATTCTTAAAAACTTAAATTAGAGATCATAATTTTTATTAATCTTTTGAAAAGAAGGTTACAATAATCGTCTTATTAAAAATTTTATCAGTGAACAATCTAAAATAAAATGCTCTTTGACATTTAGTCTAAAAAAGAAAATTTATACTTTTCAAATGAACAGTTCTGGTCGTTTTCAAGCTGAAAATCGACAAATGCAAGAGATTTCTCTTTCTCTATATATGAATGAAATGATTAAATATTTATTATCCATGTGATTTCCTCAATTACATAAAATTAAATTTAGTGAGAAATATTACCTTAATTTTTTCCTTATTTTCTTTAAATTATTTTTAACGATGTTAAATTTAACCCGAAAATTAAATTTGTTTCTCTAATCGATGTGAATTTTCACCAGCCTTGATTTTAAATAATCGATTCAAAAAAAAATCTATTTTTTAAAATAATAATAATAATTATTATTTTTATTATTAAAAATAAAGTTTTTCGAAATTAAAACTACAAATCAATTTTTATTTGATAAAAGGAAAAAAATTTGAAAGAACAGTTTTTAACTTAATATGAGTAATAGTCAGACATAGCTATATATTGATGAAAATAGAAGAGAAAATTGGGTGGAGAAGGGAGTGAGAACTGTCAAGCGAGATGGAATATACGTCATGACGTGACAAGCGGAACAAATGGAATCTGAACCAGCAATCCTCTGGTGTAAACTGCTTATGTGTCGACCTCCCAAGTATTATTCGACAATGATCTAATAATATTAGAAATAATGGATAGTTTATTTATTTTTAAATTTTTTTAAAATAACTCCAATTCCATTATATATATAATAATAATAAAAATTGCCATTCACGATAACAATTCTAATATGTATTAAATATTAATACTTCCTTTTCTTTCTTTCTTTAAATAGAATAAATTTATTTATTCTATTTAATTTAGTAGGAAATTTATTATTAAAATTTATTGTTGAATTATTTAATTTATTTATTTTTAATAATTAATTGTTATTGTCTCGCGATTCAATAACATTAAATTATTAAATTAAAAATTAATATTAAATTAATTTTATAATAACCTAGAAGTGAATTAAACTAATTTTTAACAAATTTAAAGAAAAAGAGAATATTGTAAATATAAGAACATGGAATTTGTTTAACGATCTTTGGTTGTTCGCTATATATAAAAAATAAATATGAGCAGAAATTGAAAAGTCTAGAAAACGAATATGTATATTTTGCATAGAGAGTTCTTTAGCCTTAACTAGAGAAAAAATAGAGAGAGAGAGAGAGAGAGTGAGAGAGTTGCTGCTAAAAAGTAACGGGGAAACCGCAGTTCTCGTACGTTCATTGCACTATAGGGGATGAGAGGTATTTCGTCGAAAAGATTCGAAGAGGGAATGTTCTTGGAATTGGGAAACCACAGAGAAATGCGACGAGGCGCATTTTCCTAACTTTTGTTGCTCGCCTTCTGCTCCTTTCTTTTTTCTTTGTTTTTGTACATTTTTTTTTTTTTTTTTTTATCATTATTACGAAATACAAAGAGCCTGATTAAGACAGCTTACGCGAAGATGAGTTTCCCTCCAAAAAAGACTTTGAGAAACAATTTCATTTTTAATTCCCAAAAGAAAGAAAAAAAAAAAATTTCAATAATGAACTTTATACAAAAATAAATTCAAGCTATTGGAGAAAAAGAAATTAATTTAATTGATAGAAAATAAATTTTTCCATTTTTTTTTTTTGTCTGCTTTTAGCAGTTATGAGAATGTTATTGCAATTCAATTCTCCATTTATATAAGCGACTGACCAGAGCAATAAATGCTTTAAATTGCAATTCAATCCAATGGCAGATTTGTCGAAATCCTCAAAGTGTCTCTATATGGATTTGTATAGGGAGGAAAAAAAAGGAAGAGACGAGGATAAGCATAAAGGAAGCAAATCGTTCTTAAGCGATTTTATTCACTGTATGTATATATATATATATATATATATATATGTATGTATTTCTAGAACCAGGTTAACTGAATATTGGCAGTTTACCGATATAGGTTCACGACAAGAATGATACATTATTCAAAGTCTTCGGGGCTCTGTCCTCAGTTACATACAGCACTCACTCTCTTAGTGCATATCCGTGCATCTCACAAATAAGCTTAAAATTATTCTACGTAAAAGAAAACGAAAGAACAGTAATATTACATGAGTCTACTTTTATCATGGTGACAGAAAAATTTTTCTAAAAGAAGATTATTTGCTTTATATATAAAAAAAAATTATTTTACTTGAAAATACAAATATAATCTTTTAATCCAACTTTCGTTCAGATATTTCCTTTTTTAGGATTATCAGAATAGAGGAGTAATTAATTTAAAAATATAACTGATTTTAGGTTTTTGAGTTTGATGGGGCTGTGATGAGCAAATCTTTGGCATTGATTTTAGAATTCAGAAGCATGATAGAAAGTCAGACTTTTGTGTTTATTTGGTTTTACGACTTTGTATGTTGTAAAATAACAAAACTTTTTTTTAAAGAACAGTTTTACAATTAGATTTAGGATCAACAGTTAGAATAATGTTTTAGAATTTTTAGGATCCAATTTCAAACTTTGGTTGAAGTAGAATATTAAAACTATTTTTATGAGCAATTTTAGAATTAGTTTCAGGAGCATAAAGAAAAAAATTAGTTGTCTACAATTGGATTTGGGATGAGACTTAGAAACTATGATGGTAGTTAAATAACATTATTTTTTTTTATATTTTAAGATTAGGAATTTTTTTAATTAATTTTATGATCAGAATTTGAAAAAAATAGCTGTCTGCTTTTATTAAGATTTAGGATCTAATAATAGCATAACAAAATTTATTAGGGTTATGGATCCACTCTAGAATGTTAGTTGAGGTAAAAGAAAACAATTTTTTGGAACTAGTGTCAAAAAATCATTTCAGAACAGAATTTGGCTAATATTAGACTACTCTACTACTACCAAATTTGAAATATGATTTAGAATTTGGAACTAAATACCAAATCCGATTTTAGGATTAGTTTTAGGATCAGTAGAAGAATTTAGCTACTGAATTTTTTTTAGGTATCTATAATTTTGCTCGAGGTAAAATATTAAGATTCTTTTGAAAATTAGCATTAAGGAGAATACAACTAGAAGCCTATTAAAAATTTTTTTGGGTCTAGTATCCATTTTAGAACTTTAGTTGAGGTAAACGATAATTATTTTTAGAATCAGCGTTAAGAAAATTTGTTGTCCTACCTAAAATTTCCTATTTTAAAACTTTTTCAAAATCTACCAAAATTTTAGTTTAATATAATTTATATCAAAAATTGAAAAAACTTGGCAATTTAAATTCCCCAAACGAAAACATATAATATAACTTCCTTGGACGAAAAGTGATACAAATCTACGTCTAGTTGAAACAATCCGCGTCTTACAGTTGACTTACGACAAGAACAACGAAAGGGTCGTAGTGATTCGCAGTCGTCTTTGATAACTACACCTTTGTGTGTCGTTGAGAGTTTGTCGCTGTTATGGTTCTCCCAAAAGGACTAGGGTTAAAGACAATAAAGGGGGATAAAGAGAGGACTAGAATACACCAAAA
Source organism: Leptopilina boulardi (assembly GCF_019393585.1). NCBI lineage: Eukaryota > Metazoa > Arthropoda > Insecta > Hymenoptera > Figitidae > Leptopilina > Leptopilina boulardi. The sequence continues at coordinate 137,177 of NW_026137868.1, forward strand.
GAGAAAGAGAGAGAGAAACTCACCGAGAGAGAGAGAGAGAGAGAGAGAGAGAAAGGGTCAGAGGGAAGAATAGAGAGGATTCAGTTCCAAGGAGAATGCATTCTAAGCGGACTGCCTCATTCATATGCCACAATCTCATTTGACTATATAATCGCATTCCACTCCTATGGGATTGCCATGTCAACAAGTTATGTATTTTTCTTTCTGTTTTCACAGATTTTATCTTTTCCATTGTTCCTGTTGAAATCATATATTTTATCATATATCAGAGATGATATAATTATATTTCTTTCTTTTTCAATATAGAAAAAAAGGAATTAGTAAAACAAAAAAAAATGTAATAACTCCTAAGTTTAGAATTTATAATTCTTATAAAGAATAACAAAAGAATATTCTGTGGGAAATTAGGCCAATCGTATGGATGAATTTTAGGAAGCTCGTAAATTCTTGTTTCAAAACTTGGGAATTGAAGTTTTCACTATAAGGGGATGATGTGTGTGTGTGTGTGTGTGTGTGTGTTCGGTGTTGGAACCGCTCATAAGCGGCGCCCCCAAAATCCCATGAATTACTAAAGCGCTCAACGTATAAATATAAAATAACATTCGCCGCCACGGCACAAGTCGACAGTCTCGACATGGAAGGGTATGGAGGTCGAGAGAGAAAGAGAGAGAGACAGAGAGAGAGAGAGCTACTACCTTGACGTAATGATACATCACTGTAATGAAACCACCGTGCGACATCGTACTTCAAAAACCCCTTCTTCTTGTGATATCTACCCCTCAATTTTAGTAGACGTTGTTCCTTTTTCTTTTTTTTTTCCCCTTTCACCATATAGACTTTCCATCATTGCTTCTTCTCTTTTCTTCTGTCACAATATCGCGTGTAGATTTCGCCTTTTTCCTCCTAAAACACATGCCTCTTATAAATCATGGTTTACCTCCATTTCACATTGCATTTCATAAAACACCAGTAGTGCGCGCTCAATCGAATTTATACTGCTAAAGGATTTTCAATTCTTTTTTAAAGATACACGTTGAAATGTTCTCTCTCTCTCTCTCTCTCTCTCTCTCTCTCTCTCTCTCTCTCTATATATATATATATATATATATATATATATATATATAATTCGCGAACTGAAAATGCTTTTCTCCTATCACGAATTTTCCATCTTTTTATTATTTTCCGATTATTGAAACCAAAAAAATAAAAAAAAAGAACAATTGGAAAATGATAAAATGTGAATACTAATGAAACGCAGTTACGAGTTGTAACGATATTCAATTTATGAATATATTTTTTGAATAAAATGGAAAAAAGTTGACTATTTTTTTTTATTCTTTTTTTTTTTTAATTATTAACAAAAAATTAAATTTTTTCTTATATTTTCGTCTTGAATTGAAAATAATTTTCTTAGTTCTTCAAAGTACCTCAGAATATTTCATGATAATTCAAAATACTTTAAAATAATGTTGCATATTTAAAAATGCTTCAAATAATTTAGGATACCTTTAAACAATGCAAAATACTTGAAGATAATTCAAAATATTACAAGATAATTTTCTGTACTTCATGGTATACTTCACTGTAAAAACAAAGTCTTATTTTAAGACCGAAAAGAGGTCTTATTTTAAGAGGCAACATTTTAAAGACAGCCCTTGCTAAATCTAAGCAATGAATTTACATGCAATTTGAATTTAAATATCACAGAAAATTAAAAGGCATTAAAATAAGCTTATTATTTCAATCCAATTTTGCTTATTTTAATTCATTTTGGAATTAAAATAAGCAAAATTGGATTAAAAATAATAAGCGTTGCAGCTTATTTAAATGCCTTTTAATTTTCTGTGATACATTATGGCTGAATTTAAGACTAATCTTAAAATACGATTTACTTTTTACAGTGTTCAGTATAGCTTAATTGAAGAATTGTTTATCCCTCGAGTTTTTTTTCATCAACTTTTGAAAAAATAAATTTTTTCAAATAAATAATAAAATGGTTTTAGATAATTTATATTTTCAGGCACACAATAAACACACAACTACCTATATTTATATTTATATATGTATAGTAGATGCTAATAGCTATACACAAACGAGTTGTTTTATGAAAATATTGAATAGCACCATGCACACAGCGCTAAGTTTCGAGAAAGTCTCTTTGTTCGCCGCAGTAACGCTCGCAATTTCGGGAATTTCGACCCAGTCAAAGACTCCAAGTTACCCACTCGATTGTAGATAGTAGTACTCGCATTATCTAACGGAGCGAGAATAAGATCAGCAGTGCACTAACTAAGATGGTCCTCGAAGAGTCGACGAAGTCTCTCTCTCTCTCTCTCTCTCTCTCTCTCTCTCTCTCTCTCTCTCTCTCTCTCTCTCTCTCTCTCTCTCTCTCTCTCTCTCTCTCTCTCTATATATATATATATATATATATATATATATATATATACATAAAGTGTACTCTAGAAGTTAGTAAATTGTCTTTTGCCATTCACTGATCACTATATATACAACATAAAAATAAATATTTTACCTTTAAACAATAATAATATAAACAAATTTTTATCCGCATACAAAACATTTTTCATTTTTTCAAAAAAAAAAAAATTGTAGTCATTAAATAAGAAAAAAATTGTAATAATTTTTTAATTAAAAAAATATTGATTTTAATATTCTATAATACACTGAGAAAAAAGGTTTGAGCTGACAACCAAATATTTCATTCAATATATGTGCAACTAAAATTTTTTGGTTGACACAACTAAACTTAAGTTGACAACAACCAAAGTTTGTTTCAGACGACTAAATAAGAAAATGAAAAAGAATTTGGTAGTCTCAACCAAACTTTGGTTGATGTCAACTAAAGTTTAGTTGTGTCAACCAAAAAATTTTAGTTGCACATATATTAAATGAAATATTTGGTTGTCAGCTCAAACCTTTTTTCTCAGTGTACATTATTTTTTTCCCCATAGAAAATAAATACTAATAACAACGATAGTGGAGGGAGAATATATATGAATTAAAAATTTACCCCCAAAAAAAAAAAAAATGGAAATATATTTTTTTTGAAATAAAGTGGTTTTGAGTACACTACTTGGTAGTTTGGTTGGCCCGATAGGACCAGTGGCAAAACTTACCGAGAATCCAAGTGGCTTGTAGATTAGCTTGAATAAGTGATGAGTTATGCCGCGAGCAAATTTTGCCTCCTCTCTTACACCCCCCCCACCTCCTCTTAGATCGTTAGCAGTCCTATACAGAGTCATAAATAGGTTATTAACGACGCCTAGCTCACCTGGTAAGTACAACAATATCAAGATGTAATTAAGCCTTTTCATTATTACCGAGTGATATCAATTTCAAAAATAATTCACATTCTTCATTTATTGTCATTTCTATAATTAATAAAAAAAAACGAGAAACCACGCTCAAAATACCAAAATCGTTTTTAAGATTAGTTCAGGCATTAAGGATAATGTTACAAAATTTAGCAGACTACTAAAATTTACTTGGGTGAATATTTATTTTTACTACTGATAAAATTTTTGAAATGTCAATTTGACGCAATATACCTTTACTATTGCTTTAACAATTTGAATATTGTCTGAGTAAAATTGATTTATACTACTGATTAATTTACAGATTATATAAATGTCCATAAAATTGTACTATTGGTAAAAGTATAAAAATGTAAAAATTTTAAATATACCTTTATTTTTACTAATAATTTACTAATTTAAACATTGTCTGACTAAAATCAATTTATACTACTAATAAAATTACAGAATATTCGTAAGTCTGACATAAACCGACTTTTACTACTGATAAAATAGAAATATTTAAAGTCTGACTAAACATTTACTTTTACTACTGATTTTTTTAATTTAAACATTGTGTGACTAAAACCGATTAATACTACTGATAAAATTATAGATTATTAGAAAGTCTAACTAAATATTGACTTGTACCACTGATAATATTAAAAAAAATTGCTGATAATCTGATTGTGTTTTTTATTTTACTAACGATTTTTTAATTTAATCATTGTCTGACTAAAACCGATTTATACTACTGATAATAAAAAAATAATTTAAAATGTCTGACTAAATATTTATTTGTACTACTATTTTTTATACTTAATTCATTATGGTCGATTTTTACCAAATTTTTCTACTGATAAAACAAAAAAAATATAGAAAGTCGGACTAAAACCATCTTATACTACTGATAAAAAAATTTAAAAAGTTTGACCAAATATTTATTTACACTACTGTTTTTTAAAAATAATTTATGCATTATGCTCCGACTAAAACAGATTTGTACTACTGGTAAAAGTACAAAAAAAAATATAGAATTTCTGACTAAATATTTAGTTCTTCTACTTATTTTCTAATTTGGTCAAAGAAATTTCACCAAAAACATACACACTGAAAAAAAAATTTATTTGATTCAAATACGCCATTACTTGACTATTATCAAATAAATATTTATTTGTATCAAATAATTATTATTTGAGTCAATTAAATGGTATTTGTTTTAAATACAGAAATTATTGGTTCAAATACAATTTATTTAATTCAAATAAAAATTATTTGATTCAAATAAATATTTATTTGATAATACTCAAGTAATCGAGTATTTGAATCAAATAAATTTTTTTTTTCAGTGCATTAATATTAAAATTGATCATTTATTAAATTACGATATACATAATTTCCAATGAAAGAAAATTGAAAGTAATTACCAAGAGGTGAAATCAATATATTTTAGAGAGAAAGAGAAGGGGGGAGGGGGAGTTATTTAAAATATTGTAAAATCAAGGGAGATTAAAGTCTTGGAAGCGCGCGGGTATCACTTAAGTGCAATTTATACTGGGTAGCGTTGTGCATAGAGAATATTAATGACGATTAAGCTCCCAACGATCCGCAGTGAATTTACGAGCATAGTCTATGTATTATTATGTCCACTAACCGATTCTACACCAGTGTTCGAATATAGACGCTGTTACAAAATTTATTACACCACGTTACGGCAAGTATTGTTTCGGTTGTGTATATATATACATATATATATATATGGTACTTTGTTTTATTAGATTTTTGATGTTATCTTAAACGTAACTAAATAAATTTTATAACACTAATGAAAAAATTTCAGTCTAATTAAATTTTTTTTTATATAAATTTCATTTAATTTCCAAAAATAATACTTTTTTATTAAGGTAAAATAAAATAAATTCAAAAAAAAATCAATTTCATGTAAAAACAAAAAAAATTTTTGAATTTGTGAATTATTTTTGATTTACATCAAGTGGAATGTTAAATAATTACGAAAATCGCAAGACAAGCAATGTAGACATGTCAATTTGAATCAGGAAGTTAGACTTGTGGACCCAAATAATTCTAGATATACGCATAGAGAAAGTTGACGGACAGTATATGCAAAGGAAGAGAGAGAGAGAGAGAGAGAGAGAGAGAGAGAGAGAGAGAGAGAGAGAGAGAGAGAGAGAGAGAGAGAGAGAGAGAGAGAGAAAGCTCAAACCTCCGCAAGTAGGAGACCTTGTGCAAGTTTGAACTGTACTCTGCAAACTTGAACATCGGTTTCTGTGACGTCGACTCTTTGGACAGGAGATATAACAGCAAGGACTTGGTTTGGTTTTAGTATCCAATTTCGTTTCACAACGTTTCCAAACATTTCTAATTAAGAGAAAAACTATGCAAATATTATAACAACATAATTCAATTTCAATCTTATTGTCAAATAATGTCTTTTCTAAGTATGATACAATTTTTTTTTCTCCACTAAATACAATTTTATTAGAAGGGGAAAAAATTTCTCAAAAGGAATTTTTTGAAATATTTGATTCCAATGGACGGTATTTTTTTTTTTTTTTTTTTAATTGTTTACGCGAGTAAAAATTTGATATCAAAGGAACAATATCAAAAAGTAAATAGGAAATTGATGACGTTCGTTGATGCTTTTCAAAATAATATCACGTTACTGGTGACATTCTGTATTTCAAAAACAGTATCGTATGTTTAATGAGAAATAAAATAAAACCGTGCGTTATTATCAAGTATGGTGTAAAGTTTATTGAATTCATTAAATGTCGACAATAATCCTGTGATAATAAAGAGTGAAATTCATTCAGTTGTGGCTATAAAACTGTTATTATTGACTCAATTAATAAAAATTGATATGAAGGGATGAGAGTTTTTATTTTACTTTTATCACAAATTGAAAACATATAAATAGATTTAATTTCAATAAATTGCGATTTTCCGCATATTAAATAACTATAATAAATTTTATCTTTACGAACAGTCAATTTTGATGAATCACAAATGATTTTTATATTATTAGACTAAAATTTAATAACATACATAATAAATAAAAACTGTATATAGATTATAAAAAAAAGTATATTATTTATAGTTTCTTAAAAACTATAATAATTGATTGCAAAACGAAGATAATAAATTAATAAATAAAAGTGAAATTAAAGCTAATAAATGTCAAAAAGAGAAATAAATGTCAAAAATACGAACTATCAAATAAATCCAAAGGGCCATTTATAGGACAAAAAAAAAAAAAAAAACAATTATAAAAAAAAGTGGTATAAAGTAAATTTTTTAAAAACCCATCACTGCAAAATTGAGTCAATAAAACGTTAAAGATTTTATGAAAGAATAATTTTATTCTATACACATTTTTCCATTAAAAAAATAACATATCTGCGCGCATAAATTTAGTTTCTTTAGTTAAAAATTTAAGACTATTTTAATGGATTTTAGACATTTACTTTTTGTTCAATATTTATTGAAATTATTAAATACAAAAATAATTTTCATTTTTTTAAAATTTATTTTAATAATAATAAGAAGAAAAATTATAATAATGTGATTTTAATAATTATGTCTGACATAAACCGATTTATACTACTGATAGAATTATAATAATATAAAATTTAAACTAAATATTGACTTGTAATACTCATTTTTAATTTTAGTTATTATGTCCGACTAAAACAGACTTCCACTACTGACATTCGTAAAAAAAAATTTTGAATGTCTGATTTAATATTTACTTTTACTACTGATGAAATTGCAAATGTTTAGAAAGCCTGACTAAATATTTACTGTTTCTACTGGTAAAAATTGAACAATTGAAAACGTCTGACTAAATATTTACTTCTACTACTGATTTTCGATTTTACTGATTATGTCCGACTAAAGCAGAACTGCACTACTGAAAAAATATGGCTCAATCTAATCCATGAATTAATTTTAATTATTAATTAATTAATTAATTAATCATAGTTAATTTAAAAAAAAATGCATATTTATTTCCAACCCGAGATTTTTTTAAAAGAAAGAAGAAAATATTAATTTTTATTCGATACAATGTTGACACGTGTGGCTTGAAAAAATGAATGGAGTAACATTTCCTTTTTTCCTCCTGACGCATTTAAAATAATGACTCATAAAAAAAGTAGATTTTTTTTTCTCACTCTCTCTCTCTCTTCCATTCTCGCAAGTGGCAATAGTTAATCCGTTGCCGTGAATAGAAAGCAAACTCTTGTTATATACGATTTTAGGGTTGAAGTCGGCCCGTGAAAGTTTGATCCAGACACATATATACACATACACATTGCCGCGAGTGATTAACGTGGTTAATTTGTTGCAATTTGACCCGACTGACACCCTCTCTAGTGGCAACGTCCTCTCTCTTTTCCAAGCGAATCTACAGCACCGCGCACTATGAATTCGCGCTGGAAAGCGAACTTCGAGGCTGCAGAACATGTTCGTTAATAATTTATGAGACGTAATTGTAATTCTGTCTCATACCACACGTACACGCACACACTCACAAAAACACACTAGTTGTGCTGGAAGACGAGCTGGAACGGATAAACGAACCAATTGGAACTGACGGCTTAATTTTGGTAAAGTCCAACCGTCCAAACATCCATTGTGTTCTATATAATCGATTGTAATTTTCTCCTCGTCTCTAATTTCTATGCTTTTTTAATGCCCATACAAGTAAATCCCGTCGGGGAATTAAAAGCCAAACTGAATTTGTGATTGATTATTAGTACGATGTATATAATTTTCCAACATTTATTCAATGTATTATTTGTTCACATATATTTGGAGAAAAAAAATTTTTGTTTTGTTTCATCGTGTATTGTTTTTTTTCCACTGGTTTGTATGTTTTGTTAATTCGAAAAATTGTTATTTTATTATTCTATATGATTTTGTCTATTTACAAAAAAAATAAAGTTAAAAAGTGTGAATGAATATTTATATAGACTAAATATGATAGAATTAATTATTTTACTACTGATAAAATTTTCAGAATATCAGAAATTCTGACTAAATATTGACTTGTACCACTGATAAAACTACAGAAATGCAAAAAATCTGACTATATTAATTTTATATTAATTTTACTACCGATTTTTCTAATTTAATCATTGTCTGACTAAAGCGGATTTATACTACTAATAAAATTACAGAATATTCCTAAGTCTGACTAAAACCGACTTCTACTACTGTCAATAGAAAAATAATTTTGAAAGTCTGACTATTTATTTAACTGTACCACTATTTTTTATACTTCACTTATTATGTTCGACTTTATCCAATTTCTACTACTGATAAAACTACAAAAATATAGAAAGTCTGACAAAAACCGTCTTTTACTACTGATAAAAAAATTTAAAAAGTCTGACTAATTATTTACTGTCTCTACTGAAAATTTAAAAAAAATCGAAGTCTGATTAAATATTTAATTGTTCTACTGATTTTCGATTTTAAATTATTATGTCCCACTAATACAGACTTATACTACTGAAATCCGAGAAGAAATTTTTAAAAAATTTTTTTCAAATGACTTAATATTTACTGCAACTACTGATAAAATTACAAAAAAAAATGAGAAAGTCTAATTAAATATTTCCTTTTGTGCCAAAGGTGAAAAAATTATACATTGTTACTTAGTCAGAAATTATTCATAATTTCTTTTCCTTGGTAAATTAGTAGAAATAACTATGTTTAGTCAGGTATATTACTAGAAAAAAAAATGAAATATGTTATTTAGAAATTCAAACGTAGTTGTAAAATAATTTATTTATGAAGTAAAATGTGTCTAAAAATAAATTCCTTTTCTACTGATTTTTTTCATTTTTATATTTTTTTTAAACTCCATCGATTTCGAAAACAAATGTTGATAGCAATATTTTTTAAATTAAACAAAATAATCGTGAAGATAAATTTCACGATTTTTTTTTTACAATATCAACAATGTAAATACAAGAATTAAAAGCCAAACTGCATTTATGATTGATTATTATCCCAATGTGTAATTTTAAATATTTATTGTGTATTCTTTACACATGAGCTATAAAAATAATTTCTACATCGTATATTTTTTTTTATTTTATCCTTTATTTTTTGTTTTATTTTTTCAATGAAATTAATTAATAATGTTTTTCAATTTTCTCCAAAAATTTATTGATTCATAAAATACGGTTATTTTTTTTTTGTTTATAAATTATGAATGTAAATTTAGCACACAATGGTATAAGTAAATTTACGATTTCGATAAATTGAGAATGTTTTTGTAAATGTTTATTTTTCTTAACAGAATTAATGCTCCAGTTGCACACGCATTTTTTTGCTCTTTAACCATTGCATGAATGAGAAAATACTGTTTACATTTGCACGCGATCACTTAGTTATCTTGGGGTCTTTTTTTATTATTTCTACACAGTTTTTTTGTTAGCTGTTCGAAATCTAAATAATTTTAAGTTTCTTTAAAATTTCAGTTCTTGTTTTTTCCCCTTTTTTTTTAATGCAATTAAAAAATTATTTTTCAAATAGTTAATAACAATGTTAAACCAATGTAAATATAATTTTTTCTATTTGGTAAATTTCAAAATTATAAAAATATATTATTAAAATATAAAATTGTATAGGCTAATTAGAAGTTAGATATATTTATCGCATTTTACGATGAAACCTGACGCAACATAAAGCCCTTCGTTTATAGAATTACAGTGTAACAAAAAAAAAGAACATGAGAAGAGAAAGTATAAAATGTGGGATAAAAAGCGATAACAAAAAAAATATATAACGAGAATAGAGGTCGTTTATCTCGACGACAACGCGTTATTCTCATGAAATTAGGGGTTGAATTACTCTTTTCTCTCTTTCACGTGTTGGCAGCTCTCTTTCACGTGTTGGCAGCTCTCTTTCCCCCTTTTCACCTGATCGTCCTTCCCCCCCCTCCTCCCCCTTCACCCACGCTTCACTCAAATTCATTCAAACCTCAAGCCTTGTAATTCTTTTCTAGAGAAAACAATTTCTGAAAGACTAATAGAACAATAACCATCAGCTCCGGTTTTAGTTGAATATCCCCGTGAGGACTCAGCACTGATTTTGATCTTAAAATTACTGGGGTTGAGGTGAGAGAGAGAGAGAGAGAGAGAGAGAGAGAGAGAAAGATAGAGTGAGTGAGATAAAGAGAGAGGAAGCTTAAATGCATTGTTTACGAGAATGAGACGAAGAACTCTGATAGCACAGTCGTATCGTTATTCACTCTCGCTTTTCCCACAGAAATTCGTTTTCAAATCCTTCCTAACTTTCGCAGCCCTTTGTTAAGAGATTAGGGTTTTGTTTAAGCAGCAATAGCTCTCTCTCTCTCTCTCACTCTCTTTTCCCGCGTTTGCTTTGTGTTTTTCACTACTGAAACATTTCAACGGATAAACTTTATTATTAACATTAAAAGCATTACTGTGTGTGTGTTTAAAATCCAGAATTAACGATTTATAATCCCAACACGAGGGTAAACGATTTTCTCGACGATTATTTTTTTTCTTTTTTTTCAAAAAAAAAAAATAATCACCATTTAAAAAAAGGAGGGAAAAATTTTTAATTATTTACCGAAATTCGTGTCTAAAATTGTTGAGAAAAATTCTAGTTTTCTGTAATTTAATTTATAATCTAATATTTCAATTAATTTTTTTTTTCATATCTGTATATAACTATAACAAAGGACTGTGAAATTTACTAATTTTATAGCAACCATTTCCATAGTAACTGTTTCCATAGTAACTAGTACCATAGTAACTAGTACCATAGTAACTAGTACCATAGTAACTAGTACCATAGTAACTAGTACCATAGTAACTAGTACCATAGTAACTAGTACCATAGTAACTAGTACCATAGTAACTAGTACCATAGTAACTAGTACCATAGTAACTAGTACCATAGTAACTAGTACCATAGTAACTAGTACCATAGTAACTAGTACCATAGTAACTAGTACCATAGTAACTAGTACCATAGTAACTAGTACCATAGTAACTAGTACCATAGTAACTAGTACCATAGTAACTAGTACCATAGTAACTAGTACCATAGTAACTAGTACCATAGTAACTAGTACCATAGTAACTAGTACCATAGTAACTAGTACCATAGTAACTAGTACCATAGTAACTAGTACCATAGTAACTAGTACCATAGTAACTAGTACCATAGTAACTAGTACCATAGTAACTAGTACCATAGTAACTAGTACCATAGTAACTAGTACCATAGTAACTAGTACCATAGTAACTAGTACCATAGTAACTAGTACCATAGTAACTAGTACCATAGTAACTAGTACCATAGTAACTAGTACCATAGTAACTAGTACCATAGTAACTAGTACCATAGTAACTAGTACCATAGTAACTAGTACCATAGTAACTAGTACCATAGTAACTAGTACCATAGTAACTAGTACCATAGTAACTAGTACCATAGTGACTAGTACCATAGTAACTAGTACCATAGTAACTATTTCCATAGTAACTGTTTCCATAGTAACTGTTTCCATAGTAACTATTTCCATAGTAACTGTTTCCATAGCAACCGTTTCCATAGCAACCGTTACCGCGACTTTTCTTTAAATTAATTGAATTCGAAATTTTTTTTAATTTATCACAATCAATTTAAATTCGTTACACGGAGGTTATAGAGGTCACTGCTTACAAATGTGGCGCTAGTTTTTCAAAATTTAAAAGTTGAGATTTATTATTGCCTACATTTTTTGAATTTTATCGAATTTGTTCAAAAATCTGTTATTTATTTGTTTTCGAGATAACTGATTGCAAATTTGGCACTAGTTTTTCAAAATTTAAAATATCGAATCCGATCAATTTTTGAAATAATTTTCTACCATTTTGCATCCGCCATTTTGAATTTTGAAACACTGATGCCAAATTTGTAATCAGCTTATATAATGAAAAAAAAAAATTTAATCCAATGCAGGAGAGAGAGAGATATATATAATGGCTTATTAACAATTCAGTTATCCTTGAACACATTGTGGTTTCTGAGCCACAAAATACATCATGCAATGCACGTTGGGCACTAATCAATCACGTATTAGCTTTCGAGGGGATTAGTTCATGAAGTTTGCAAATACTACCGAGTGCGGTGACAGTGTGTTTCAAATTATCAACTTTAATCAATGATTCATCAGTTTTTAATTGCCCTGTGCGCCATAATTTTCCTAACCAGATAATATTTTTGATACGAATATTTTGTTGAAAATCAACAAAAAGAAACAAAAAAAAATTGAAAATTTTTTTTAATATCATTCGCAAGATGATAATGCAATTTTTAATCATATACACATAGCAAGTAGAAAGTTGGAACATTTTTTTTTTTTTTTTAATCTTTTGACACTAAAACTAATTGTTAAATTGGAAAACTAAAACGTGCAAACTTTTCCATGACAGAGCTTAAAGTTTAATATACATTTTGTATGAAATTTACTTTACGTGACTGGGGGGAAAAAAAAAGAAAAAATTTTTCATTATACATACGTATTTAATATACTTGTATAAAATTTTTTCGTTCTCATTTTCCACGCTATATAAAACATTTTTATGCTCTAAATAAAATAATTTGTACAGTAATAAAAGAATAAATATTTTTCACAGTTCGAATGTGTGAAAAATATTGAAAATATTTTATAAAATGAAAATTTTTTTTTTTTATAAAAATGAAAAATAATTAAATTGATGATAAATTGATTGAAACTTGTGGTCAATGAAAAAAATGAAGTGTAATAATTTAGTGAGAGATTTAGAGCATTTAGAATATTAAGATTATAGTGAGTATATTCATAATGGGGTATAAACACTTGAATTCGTCAGCCCCTGTACTAGCTCTCTTGTACCCGGATACTTCTCCGACATCCGACCGAGACGATATACAACCAGTTTGGCGTGGCTTAGACGGAACAGAAATTGGGTTATGACAACACTCTTGGGAATAGTTTCCCTTTATCTTGCACATGCTCTTCTCACAACACCAGTTTAACGTTCACTCAACTGCTTGAACTATGACTTATGTACCGTTCACAAGCAACTTATTTTGCATCTTATTATTTTAATGATAATTTACACAAATACAATTCATGAATATATATATTCTATCAGGAAATATATTTATCTCTAAATATTTAATTCTCCAGAATATTTTTTTTACTGTAATTATTTCAAAAATTTGTAATTAGCATTTTATAAGATATTAATTTTTTCTGTTAATTATTAATTTTTCAAGATTTAAAACACGTTAAAAAATAGTAGAATGAAAATTATCACTTACTTCTTCAGATGGAAATTTTAATATTCTTTTTTTAGTAAAAAAAAAATTAAGAATTTTCCAGTTTAATGAGAGACGTGTCATTAGTCTTTGAAGTAGTAATAAAAGAACGGCTACAAATTAAAACAGTTTGAAAAAGCTTTTGTAATATTTTTTTTTAATCTGAGACTTTTAACGAAAATAATTGACTTTAACATTTTTTTTTTTAATAAAAGATTTTGAGATATTCGTATTTGAAAATATTTCGTAGTTTGCTATTAATTTATTTTACCATTACCCCCCTCCCCCCTCACTGCTTCTATTTAAATATACGATTTATATTCATTTTTGAAATTACAAGAGTGACAAATGGTCTATATATATTTCTTTGCAAAGAGAGAGAGAATATATTCATATGAGATACTAAACGAGACAGAAAAGGAACGGGATAAAGAAGAGGGGTAAAGGGAGGTATGTGGCACATCCGGGTTTAGTCATGATAAGCTTAAGGATTGCTCGACTTAACCTGACCCAACCCTAACCTCTCTGAGGTAGATTCAGATACACTCGCACATTTCTACCGCCAGCAAAATTTATGCATACACGAATAACGCGCTTTCTAAGGGTCAAACTGAACAAAAACCGTCGAGCTCCACGGGAAAACGGACCTTAAGAGCAAAACAATTTTAGGTTATGTTTAATTAGGTTATTTATAAGTTTAGGTTATTTTTAATTTAAAATCAAAATCAGTTTCTATTTTGGAGAAGACTCTGATTTCAATTTGAAAATCAAAAACATAACCTTAAATTTTTTTTACCTCAAGGTCCCTTTTCTTGTGGAGAGTCACATATAATATGGATGAGAGAAAAAAAGAGAGGAAGAGAATAAAAGAGAGAAAGAAGAGAAGAAGAGAGAGAGAGACAGAAATAGGATCGAGAAGGTACATATATAGAGATGAAAAGAGGATGGGAAAACTAAATGCTTCGTGCCAACCTATGCATGCTAATGCTTGTCTTACGGGTCCTACATCCTAAGCTTTACGGCACTGGAACTATACGATGTAAACCTGTAGATCCTCTCACAACGAACAATAACGTACTTTGGACAATGAAAATTGTATGTCGTCAGAATATTGACGGAATGCCCATCAAAGAAACGTTTTCGGTTACAAACTCAACCATAAAGTCAGCCTCTGTTGTTGTCTCATAAAAATTTACCATCACTTTTCGTACAACAATTTAAAAAAAAAAAGGCTTACAGGCATTAATTCCTTTTATCCTTTTTTAATTTAATTACTCTCGCTAACAATTGGCAAAAAATTTTAGAATTTATTTTACATTTTCGAATATTAAAAAAATCTTTTAAAATGATTTGTCTATCTATAGAAATAATATTTAAAAATTTTAACAGAATTTCCCCAAAAATTTTTTTAATTAAAATTGATCGTCTCGGTAAATGCAGTATCATGCGATCAAATTCATAACTGGCTTCCTATATTTATATGTAAATAATATAAGCTTAGAGTATGTGTAATTATATTTGGGCTTTACAAAGAAGGTACAACCTATCTCCTCCATGTGAGATTATACACTTGCAAGCGATGTAGGAAAATCCTCTTCTTGTTATTTGTAGACGTTCATTTTACTATTTTACACCTTTAGCTATATACAAGTGTAGTTACTTGATGTAACTTTATAGTTTGCAACGCTTGCTTCTATTTTCTGCTCTTTAGAGGCCTTGAATATTAAGAGCGAAACTCAGAAACTCGTAAGATGGCAATATAGAAAGCTAAAGGGGGGACGGGGCGGGGGGGGGCTTCTTGTATTGATGGAAAACTCGCTAGGGAAAATTACAATCGATTTTCAACTTTATATATACGTTAAAAACAAAATTGTTTTTTCACATATAGACAATGAAAAAAAAAATTTATATTATACATTGAAATTTCGCATAAAAAGTTGGGAACAAAAATATACGATCATACTGAGGGATTATATAAGCGAAAAAAATATTTTTTCTAAATATTATTGTTTTGAATTAATTTATCCATATTTTAATATAATTAAAAAAATATTTTAAATTCTTACCTTTATTCAGCAACCAATGTATCATTTTGGAGGAGAAGAAGAAGAAGAAGATCTGAAGAGAAGATTCAACACTCGCGATTTAAAAAAATTTCGAACACTCCCGAAAGGATATTTAAATTTATTAAGAAACAAAATACTTTTTCTAAAGATAAAAACGATCGCGATTTAAAAAATTTCGAACACTCCCGCAACAAAAAAAAATTGTACTAAACTGACAAAAAAAGGACATTTTTTTATTCACTAAAAATTAGAGCACTACGGAAGCTGTTCATCTGAAAATAACAAATAAAAAAAAAATATAAATATATATTTTTAACACAGACAAATGGTTTAAAAATTAGAAAATTTATTAGTTTCACAGAAAATTAAAAGGCATTAAAATAAGCTGCAGCGCTTATTATTTTAATCCAATTTTGCTTATTTTAATTCATTTTGGTATTAAAATAAGCAAAATTGGATTAAAATAATAAGGCAGCTTATTTTAATACCTTATAATTTTCTGTATTGCCATGTCTAAACAGGTCAAGACACGAATTGCAACTGATTTAATTATCTTTGGGATTACATTGTTTATGACCTTTGGCTTTGTTCAATGTAAACAAACAGCTCGAGACTCAGGTATAAAGACAAATTTGAAATTTATTTGAAAATTATTGTATATTTAAATTTATAGTTAATATTAATTTATAAATTATCAAATAAACCATAATTTTCAAACTCCTTTTTAAGAAATGGTCCAAAATTGATTTGATCGATTTTTGACGATTTCGGACCAATAATCAAAAAGCCAAAAAAATGGTGAATGGATAGAATTTATTTTTGACGATTAGAAATTTTTGCACCCTTCAAAAAAATTGTTTCTCAAGTATTAGTTTTTTTTTTATAACTTATTTGCCTGCTCCAAATATTATTATTATAGTCGAGAAGTTTTAATATATAAATAATATATAGTCGGGCTCGTCTTGAAAAATTGTGTTTCTTGACCTGCTTAACAATACATTCATTTATAGAATAATGGTAAAGTTTCAGAGTGGCCTGAGGCGTATAAGGAACAAGATATTATTAGCTAGTTATGGGTCCCTATAGTAACATTCAGGATGCACGTATAATGCAAAATTGTGTTAGTGCACGCTCGATTATATACATATACATATATATTTGTGTGCAACAAGATGGGTATGCTAATAATGTTGAATCCGAGTGGGGCCCGTACACAGAATCGCACTCGCATTAGGAAGTTTAACGCCGAATAATTTACCTATTAACATTTTCGAACATTCACATTTTCTACTATTTAAACATAAGCGCGAATTTCTCCATTTATTTTTCAACGTATTTTCGTTAAATCAATTTTCGTTAAACGCAAATGGCTCATTTCAAGTACATTATATATCAGTTTTAATCCAGAAATTACATATTAATTTTTTTTCGTATTTTATTTACAATTATTTTTTTTTCACACTTTATATTATTCGGATAAAAATTTTCTTTGAATCAAATATAGAATTTTTTTTTTCTATTAACACAATTTTTTTTGTCTATTTCAAACAAAATTCGTTTGATTCAAATTATGACTTGATTTTTATAAATATTTATTTGATTCAAATATTTATTTAATTTATAATTATTAAAAAAAAAGTATTATTTTTCTCACAGTATAATTTTCTTCTGAGGAAAATTGATTGTATCTCTCAATTGCTAAAAGTAATTAAATTCCATTCGAACTGTATGAAATTAGATCCCATGATATATATATATATATAGGATGAGAAAATATTGTGCTTCTTCAAACGAACTTTGTGAAAATGAATTGAATTCACATTACGGGAAATATATCTGACAGGCAATTTTATTGTAACTCTTGTCTAAGAATTTTTAAAATAATTTAATACGAAAGTTCTATTATAACTAAAATATATCAAATAATAATTAGAATAATTTTGAAATATAATTTTAAAATATTTTTATTATTGTGTTCCGATAAAACAAAAAAATTTTTTTTTTAAATATACCACTAATTATGCGACTTAGTTAAAAAAATGATTTTCAAAACAAAAAATAATGAAAACATTTTTTTTTTAAAGAAGAGATTAAATTATTCAACTTTGGGGGTCAATCATCTCAACTGACAAAGCGGAGTCAAGTTTAGAAGACTATAAATGTGTATATATGTATAGATATATATATTCTGTGACATCCTATCAAATATGTAGGGGTGTGGACACAGAGGAGAGTTAACGCACAGTTGTGAAAGCGGAAGTCCTATCAATAGGGACGTTTGCAATCGGAAATTATCAGTTCCGGTGGACTAATGCTTTTCCGTTGAAGATAACGTTTGTCATAACACGTCCCTTGTATCGAACTCGCCTTTGTGGACTTTATAACTTTAATACCCTGTCACAAAGTATTACGAAAAAATTTTCACAAAAAAAAAAGTCAAACACAAAATCCTTATGTAGAGTACTTTCTTTTTAAAAGCATACATATATACCTGGATCAAGCATTTTTTTACTGAGAGAAAATAATTATATAAAAGCAAGTTAAAAAAACTGTTATGTCAAAAAAATTTAAATTACTATTAATTTTGCCTAATCTAAACTTACAATTATACCCTGTTCTAACTCCTTAATTTAACTTAGTTAAATTAACTAAGTTGGGGAAAGGATTATTAAATGAATGTTTAAATATAAAAATTATTTATTTAAAAAAATGTAAATGTTCTTAATTATTAATTTTGACAATCAAATATTTAGAAAATCTATTTAATTAGATTTGGTAAAACTACCTTATTTTATGTTGTGGCGGAGTGTTGTGGCCTCTATGGGTAGATTCAATGTCGGGACCTCACAGACACGAAAAATCTTTATTGCTTTTTCTTTTAGTAGTGGTGACTCCATAATAGATTTCCTGCTTTTTTAGATCGTCTTTTCTAATTTTAAATATTAAGAACATCACACCTTTATGAAATATAATAATTTTACATATTGATTAATATTAATTACATTGATTATTTCTGTCTATATATTTAGTTTTGATAACAATTATTTTTGTTTATAAATACATTTGTTATTTATAAACAATTGTTTACTTGCAAATATTTGTTTACAAATATTTGTTTATTTATAAACGCTCATTTATAATTTAATATTACAAGAATATTTATTTTATTAAAATTAATTATTAACAACAATTATTATTTATTATAAAAAAATGTGACGGTGACATGATTATATATTTGTTTATTTATAAATATATTTGTTTATTTATAAACAATTGTTTATCCACAAATATTTGTTTACAAATATTTGTTTATTAAAGAACAATTATTTATTTACAAATATATTTATTTATAAAAGAATTTATTTTATATAAATATTTATTTATTAATTATTATTAATTATTATTATTTTTATAAAAAATGTTACGGTGACGTGACAAAACATTATTAAAAAAAAATAAAACAGAATGATTAAAAAAATAGTCATAATAATTTTACAATTATTTAATTAGGTGATCTGATTTTAACTAATTGTAAATATAATTAATTTTAGTTTACTGATGTAATAACTAAATTAAATTAATGTTAAGTTTATTACTTCTTTTTTCTTTATTAATATTATTATTAATTTTCATTTATTGTTAATAATATTTTTTAGTGTTTTTTTTTAGTTTAGTGTTGGTAATAAAATAATAAGACTAAAAGCTCTAAAGTGAATTTAACATTTTCAAAAATAATTTTGCGTGACCTCTTCAAAATTTCAAGTCATAATTGACAGCTATAATAGTAAAGTTTTCAAAGTCAGGGATTTTGTAAATTTTCTCTGACGATCACGCATAAGTGAACGCCAGACTTTACTGTAATTAAAGTAATGGCTAAGCTCTTAAGGACTTAAATACTACCCATGTGTATACATTACAACCCTATAATATTACAAATACGTGAACAAACACTAAAAACTTGAAACATTAAAACCTGCATATATTATAATATCAAATAAATATTTACTCTAAAAAATAATTTTTTTTTTTTTAAATAATTTTTATATATGAAATTTAATTCAGTTATTTTTTAAAATTAAATTTCACATATTCTTTTTTTGTATGAAAGAAAATTTTTAATCAGTGTAAAATTTTTCGAATGGAATCGAGTAGAGTCTACTTTTTTTTTTTTTATTATTTAATTGGAAAGTGCAATAAATATTATCTTTTTTTTTCCCCAAAAAATAAAAAGACTTTTACGATGGGATCCGATTTTAAAAACTGTCAATTAAAAGACCCGTATATTGAATTTCTAATAAAAGGATAGATTCACTTACAGCTTATAAAGTGATTGACGCATGAAACTTTTAGCCGATCACTTTATCCATTAACATGTTTACCGATGCATTATATATAATATCCTCAAATTAGCTTTTTTCTTTTTATATCAGTAGTTAATGATAGAATTTTACAAACACACACACACAAAAATATTTGCTATTTAATTTGTGAATTTAGTAAAAACAAAATCTGAATAAGGGAATTTTTTTAATATTCTAATATGAGGATAACTTTTTTTTTTTTAATCAAAATAATTTATCTTTTCAAATAATGAATATTTTGTTAAAAAAAAAATTTATTGTACAATTAAACAATAAAAAAAAAGTAAATTATCGATAAGATTAAACTCCTGAACATTAATTAACATTATACAAAATTACCACACTCATCACAGATTTGACTTAATGCTTTAATAATCAAACATGCTAATCCGAAATATGGAGGATTGTGTAAAGCATTCGCTCCGTTCACTTCGTACAAATACAAATGTGTTTATATATAAATTTCAGTATACACAAAATTCATATTAAAAAGTTTTAATTAAACTATTTTTAAATAAATTCTATATTCAAGAAAGAAAATTTTTAATATAAAAATATTTAATATTAAATAAAATATTTAATTGTAGGTAAAAAAAATCTTTGTTAAAAATTATTACTATTATTATTATTATTATTATTAATTCTTATAAAAATTTTCAAATATTAAAGGATTTAATCCTTCTTCTTCTTCTTCCCCTTTTTTTCATACATTTTATATTTTGAAATAAATGTTGATTATTTTTGAGGGTAAAATGTACGACCAGTGAAAATCCTTA
The DNA here is from genome assembly GCF_019393585.1 of Leptopilina boulardi. NCBI lineage: Eukaryota > Metazoa > Arthropoda > Insecta > Hymenoptera > Figitidae > Leptopilina > Leptopilina boulardi. The sequence goes on from NW_026137868.1 coordinate 158,044, forward strand.
AATTTGTCGGGGCAATGCGGTAACTGTGCGGTGTCGGGTCCGGTTCGCATTAAGGGAATTTTCATTTTATGCGTTCCTGCAGCAATGAAAGTTCCCTTCTCCTTTCCCTCGAGCCACCAATTCGTTAGCCCACTTACTAACTCGTCGCTAATGAATGTACGAGCAAACTGCTACTAACGAACAGTTAATAGCGAATGAACATTGCTCTCACCGAAAATTTAACGGCAAAAAAAAAAAAAAGAAAATCAATTTCTTGATCGCGACAATATATATTTTTTTTTAAATAAACTAATTATTCACAAAATAATAATTATTTTTTTAAAAAAAAGGTATAATATTATTGTTGTGTACTAGTTTTTTTTACTCGAATAATTTACGTTACATTAGTAAACCGGAAACGAAAGGAAAAGACAAGAAAAGAGCTACTTCCGTGAATGCGTTATTTCTCCAAAGAGCTGACATTTACATTTTCCATGTTACTACTCAACATATATATATATATGTGTGTACACATAGTTGGATGCGGTTAACAGGAAAGTTGTGACGATGAAATGTGTTAAAATTTAAAGTCCCCTCTTGTCTACTCTATGTGTGACTTTTTAAGCCGAGGTGTTGCAATTGTTGATACAATTGCATTAGTCCATAAACTCTAAAGTTAAACCAATTAAATATGAATTAGCTTTAAATTCATTTTCTAATATATTATAATTGAAATTATAATAAATATATATAGTAATAAATAAAATAATAATAAAAAACTTATTTTCAAATTTTTTTCAACATTTTTCTTTTGTACAACATTTTTCATGATTTGCATAACATTTTTTTCGTAGTAATCTTTCAAGTAATGAAGGAAGAAAAAAATAATAACAACATGAACCCCCCGTAGATTCATGCAAGTTTAAAATTAGAAATCTTTACTATATAGTAACTTAAAGAAGAACTTTCAATACGTTCGCGTTCGTAGTAGTTAACTGCAAAGAAGGTAGGATAATCTTCAAGAGAGAAAAGATAAGCTCGTCGGATTTCTCTCATGAAACGAAGGAAAAGGTATATATATATGTAAGAGTCCCAAGTCGAGAATCTAAATTCCATGATGGTCGAGCTCCACTAACCCGTTTAGTCTTTAGTTCTTCAATCCTGGTGGGAAAAAAGACTTCTTTACACCTTCATGTTCTCATCTTTCCTTGAAAGGTAAACCAATGGAAGCAACGTTAGAGATTTAGGTAGAGTTGGAAGCTTTGCTTATCGAGCGAACCTTACTTACTTTTTTTTTCTAACGTCGAAAATTCACTGAAAACAATCATCTATCTCGGTTTTTTTTATTTTTATATTTGGACAAATTTTATTTTTGTTTAAAATAGGGCGCTGGTCAGGACCTCGCTAGTTTTCCTACTTAATAAACTAAGCTTTTATTGCCTTTGTAACCAGTGGACAAATTGAAATGAGAGCCTAATGAGGTGCTTTCCAGTTTTCCATATTTCTGATAAGGCCCTCGTATGAAAAACTGACTAGCGCCCGACAAGAATGTTATCGAAAAAATATACAGCCTTGTCTAGTCAGTTTCTCCATCGAGGGCCACATAGAAAAAACTGATGAGAATCTAACTAGTATTTTCCTTCAACAGCCTTGTCGGGCGCTAGTTAGTTTTTCTATTAAGGACCACATTGGGAGAACTGACAAGGCTCTGACAAGTTTTTCCTAAATAGGAAATTGTTTTGAAACAATGTTGGGCGCTACCTAGTTTTTCTAATAAGGGCCATCTAAGAAGAACTGATAAGGCTCTGACTAGTCCTTCCCTAAATAGTAAATTAGTTAAAAACCTCATAACCGACTCGTTGGGCGCTAGTTAGTTTCTCTAATAAGGGCCACATAGGGAGAACTGACGAGACTCTGAAGAGTTTTCCCCTAAATAGGAAATTGGTTCAAAAAAGCCTTGTCTGTCGCTAGTCACTTTCTGTAACGAGGACCACATAGGGAGGACTGACAAGGCTCTGACTAGTAAATTAGTTCGAATCAGCGCCTTGTCGAGCGCTACTCAGTTTCTCTAACGAGAACCACTTGTGATGACAATGTAGTTAATAAAAATTACGCTAAAAATCTCAAAAATTTTCTAAACTATGTAAAATTTATATTGTAGAAAAATTTGAAAATATTTGACAAGAAGTCATTTTATCTCTCTCAGCTGGGAAACTAAGCGCTACATAGCACACACACACACATTTCATGTTTCAAGTACAAACCAAGGTGTTGGTAGTGTTTGGTCTTAGGTGGTGGCATGGCATTAGGTGGTAGGTTAGCATAAAGATGCGGGGTTGTCGAGGGTCGTATAGGAGAAAAGGGGTTTTAGGCGCAAGCTCTCAATGTTTCCTCAAAGTATATGTATATCTAAGTGAGCGTGTGCAGCGCCTAGGCTCATGTGTATTTCAAACTATATAGTTGCTGGTGGTTAAAATGAACACATGTCAATGATATATGTGTGTTGAGGCGAGGGCGCAATTCCCTATATATATATATATATATATATATATATATACATATATTAGAGCTGTGCAATGTTCGAATCGAATCGAATTTTGTTCGGTTTTTAATGACCCTGACTCGAATTTCGAACTTTCGACATTTGAAGGTAATACGTGTTGTTTTAAGGTAAAAAAATAATAGAAACATGCTGATTAATTTTATTTGACTATAAAAGGGATTTTTTCATTTTCCAGGAAAACATTCTATCTAACAAAATCGAAAACATTTGATTATTCTTATTCTATTGCAATTTAGGTTCAATTGGTATGTTTTTTTGAAGGTAATACGTGTTGTTTTAAGGTAAAAAAAATAATAGAAACATGCTGTTTAATTTTATTTGACTTTGAAAGGGATTTTTTCATTTTCCAGGAAAACATTCTATCTAAAAAAATCGAAAAAAATTCGAACAGTTCGGTTCGATTTATTTTGCACAGGTCTAATATATATAGCTATATAGGCCTGTTGTAACCCAACTGTTATATATATATATAAACACGGAGACGGTTAACCTACCCATTGGGGTGTGAATAGATCCTACTATTATACATCTAAGGGGGATACTTTGTATCCAAATACCCTTGTGAAGGAAATTCATTCTTCAATTTTTTTTAAAAGCGACACTTTACTTTTTACAGTAATTTTTTTTTCTTTTCTAACTTCTTTATTCATTTTAAGTGATTTTATTACATAACTTAATTAATTTCAAATTTTTGGAATTTTTAAACTATTTTATTGCTTTTCAAATCGTTTCTTTTTTCTATTTCAAATTATTTAAGAAATGTTGAAATTTCAAATAGTTTCACAATTTTTTGTGAAAGCATTTTCTAATCTAATTTTAGATTGAAAATAAAATGAAATGAAAACAAAAGAGTGGACAAAAAAAGGAGGCAAAAAAAAAAAATAAAAATAAGAACAAAAAAAAAGTGAATTTGTATCATCTGACACACTGTAAATATTTATCGTTATACACCGATTTTTTGATAGAAGTTCGAAAACCAATATATAGGTTATTTAGATACATATACATCAAAAGATTTTTATAAAAGTCGTTTCGTATGATATATATATATATATATATATAAATTCCTCTACTTTCAGTATAGGTGAAGAAAAAAACGCAATTTGAAAGGTCGTTTGATCTAAAAAACATTACTATTCCTGGTTATAAGAGTGGTACGTGCAGTAAGAAAGTTAGAGCTCAATGTCGACCAACTTTTCTTGCAATTTTTGCAAATATGAACTTTTACATTTTTTCAATATTAATTCCGCAGTGGATAGTATAATTTCTGCAGTGCTGTGACTACTAAAATTTTTGCACTTCATCGAATTTCTTTATTTGCACTTTGCTTTAAAAAAAAAAAAAAAGAAGAAAGAGAAGTCTAACATTTTCAATGGCGAAACGTCTTTGGAATTTCTTAGAAATGTAGAAAACATCAGTGATTTTATAGAGTCCTACCAAATTTGATGCGGTCACATAAAGGTACAAGACGTATAAAAATTCCCATGTGACGCGTAAAAGCCCTACTCTCTAAGCCTCGCATTGTAGAACATATATATATATATATATATATATATATATATATTCTCCTTTTGTTCGTCAATGACAAGGAGAGGTAAAATCGCTTCGACTGACCTTCTCCACTGCTTTATATTCCACGTTGGTGAACGCTGAGACAAGCAACCTCTCTATATCCCAAACCATATATACGAAAAAATACTTTCCTCTCAATTGCTTATCCTCACCTTTCAACCTCAATCCCCTCAAGAATCATCTCATTTTTCTAAACGAGAAAAAAAAATAAAAAATTTAATTGGAATATTTTTATTGTAAAAAAAGAAATTCCATTTTTCATTCACGAATTGTGAAAATGTAAACCAGTTCTGAGTTGTCAAGCTCTTTTCATTGACGACAACTTATTTCTATGGAAGAAAAAAAAGGAGAAGAAAAAAATATACTAACGGACAGACAGACTTGAATCAGAGATGTTGCGATGTGAGACGACCGAAGTTGTAATGCCTTTGGCACGAACTGCAGCAGTTGATATAGGGAGAGGAATGAAGAAAAGTGGGGTTACAAGGGTTGAAGGAACCCATGTTATAGAGGGGGGGGGTTGATATCGTCAAGATTGCATCTATTTCCGATTTTTCAGAGTCTTGGCACATCGACGAGAACACGAAATGGTTTAACTTTTCTTTCCACCCGATCCATCTTGGTTGAAAGGTATACATATATACACCTATATATATATATAGAATCAGAAGAAAACCCAAAAGAGTTTCTGACACCTTTGGTCGACTTGCATCGAACTGAAAAGCACAAAACTCTCGCGGGAAGCACTCCAATATGGAGAAGCCAAATATTACACTTGATGATTCAAGTTAAGTCTTGCTCAGGTCCAGATATTACATTTTTCGATATAATTTTCTTTTTTCAAATTTTTTATTATATATACGATTTTTATTAAAATTATTTTTAATTAAAAAAATTAAATTTTCACCTAAATAATAATTCAAAATAATAAAAAACTAGCGATGTATTCCTCGCTCGCTAACGCTCGCTCGGTTAAAATTGTACTTATTGTTGTTTACTTATTGTAGTTTATGTATATTATATATATAATTTATGTTTTAAATTAATATCTTATTAATATTGTATAAAATTTATCTTAAAATTGAAAAAAGATGTTACATAAAAATAGTTTGTAAGATTTTCTAAAAGCATATATGTAAAGTATTTTGATTTATTTGAAAATAATTGAAAATAGATTTTTCAAGGACGGTGTCGAGGTCACGGGGTCGGTGTCGTTTTTCGAAATTTGTTAACTTAATATAATAGAAGATGTTTCGTTATAAATTAAGAAATGTTAAAATTATTAAGTTAAAAACATTTGATTTTAATGACACTTAAAATTAGACACAATATTATAGGTTACTAACTAAAAATTGAAAAAACAACAATAAATAATAAAAAATAATAATAAAAAATTGAAAAAATCAAAAAATTCTTAAAAAATTGCAAAATAACCCTTTTTTGGGATAAAATTGCAAAATAACCCTTTTTCGGGTTAAAATTGAAAAAAGATGTTACATAAAAATAGTTTGTAAGATTTTCTAAAAGCATATATGCAAAGTATTTTGATTTATTTGAAAATAATTGAAAATAGATTTTTCAAGGACGGTGTCGAGGTCACGGGGTCGGTGTCGTTTTTCGAAATTTGTTAACTTAATATAATAGAAGATAATTAATAATATGTAATTATTATTAGTAATAATTGAAAATAATAAATTAATAATTTTTAATGACCTGATAATATTGACTTAAATAAAAATAATCATTTTTTGAGAAAAGAGAATCGTTTTTTCAAATCTAATAAAATTTTGCAAAAAAGTAATAAACCTTTTTTTCTTTCTCTTTAAATGTAAGCTCTAATTAACTGAAGAGCGGAAAATCGTGAAAATAATTGTCCCGCGAACACCAGACGAAAACAATTTAAATTTAATAACACGTTGACTTTGTAATGAACATTTCTATCTCTATTATATATTTTCTTCAGCATCTCTCTCTCTCTGATACTATATATTGTCGAAAATACCCTTAGAGATTTTCTCATCTTCAGTAAAAAAAAAAAAAAAAAAAACTGCCACTGTCGGTAATGTCACCTTTATAATTTTGCAAATTAATAATTCATTAGCGGTAATTATATACTTCCAAGATAGAATTCTGAAAATTTGCAGAATATTCCTTTTTTTTTTTTGTTACTTATTCTTCGTGATTCGTTTTTAGAAACATTTTTTTTTTTCACCAAAAAAATAAATAAAAACTTGTAGAAATTAAAAAAAAGGGAGAAAAAAATTTCATAGTCATATCGCGCCAATATCTACAGATTTCATCGACTCGACACTATTGTTTTCGGGTGGGATTGAAACTTTTCAATTCCCCGATGTGTTTTTATCGGTTCGCCTGTGGTTTCATTGAAAGCTCAAAATAAATAAAGCAGAATGTTTTTTCAAGAGCTAGACTGTCATCCATAGTGATCATTTACTCATGTGCTCAAAAAAAAAGGAAACAAAAATGTTACTAAATATTTCCAATATTGTAAAAAAAAAAAAAAAAGAAAAGAAAGAAAGCAAAGTAGAAAGAATTTTCAAAATATTAAAAATTTTATGATTTAAATTTTGAGGTTGTATTTTTTTCTAAATAAATACTGCCTAGAAAACCAATACAGAAACCTAGAAGTTGCGTTACATTTCCAGCTAGTTTCAGTATAGTTCACACAGAAAAAACCTGAACTCAAAATGATAGCGTATGCTACTCATTTTGATATGCAGCAAAAATGAGTCAGGTTGGTGGCGCCACTGTCTATGTTGTTTAGCATTGACTCATTTTTGCTGCATATCAAAATGAGACTAAGTTTTTTCTGTGCAACTATAGTGAAAATAAATTAAAAATTTTAGAATTTGAGGTGAAAATTTCGAAAACTATAATATTTTGAATGTCAGTCGATTTAATGAACGTTCCTTTGCGGTGTGTATAATGATTCTTCGTACATTAAATCTTCAATGGCCGTCGTCGAATTAGAAGTTGATCTTGAATTATTTTGAATAATGAGCACTCACGTGCACCTTTCTGTGTGAAAATCCTTTAGCGGTGATTCTAACGATGAAACGTGTGGCTCGTTGGTCCAGTCTGCTCTCTCTCTCTCTCTTGGTTGCGTTCGTTGCCGGGGTAATTAGTTGGCTGGCACATGCTTTTGCGAGTCGCCCCTTCTGCTTTTCCCAGTCTGGCTTCCTCGTGCAGCTAATCCATGATCACTTAGAGCGTGGGGCGCCACACTGTGGCCAACACTAAACCTCCCTAATTTCTCACTCCCTTGCGATCATCCTCAAACTCTCCCTGCAATTTCTCTCTCTCTCTCTCTCTCTCTCTGGTCCTTTCTCTCCCATCTAGTCTCTAAGTGCACGACAGATATTTCCATTTTCTAACATCATCTGATAACAATTAGGTATTAACTTCCGTGTCAAACTCTCCACTGAATTACACACCAACCGTCAACTAGGTGAAAATATTGATTAGCGAGCTTATCGTCAATTCTCTCATTTACTTTAATTTTTATATGTGAATCTTGTTTTTCTTTATAGTCTAGTTTTTCTTAATAGTAATATAAAGAGACTTTTTTTTTATAGTAAATTTTTCCTAATAGTAAAAAGACTATTCCTAAATAGGAAATAGAATTTTTATTACCAGTAAACAATTTGTCTGACTATAATCATCTTTTACTACTAATATACGAAAATAAAAAAAATTCCTGTACTCTAATTTCATCTTACTGTTTCTGTATACTAATACCAATTCTACTGTAGTAAAAAATTACTAATACCAATTATACTACAGTAAAATATTACTAGTACTAATTTTACTATAGTAAATGTTACTAGTACCAATTCTACTATAGTAAAATATTACTAATACCAACTCTACTACAGTAAAATATTACTAGTACTAATTCTACTATAGTAAATATTACTAGTACTAATTTTACTGTAGTAAAATATTACTAATAATAATTCTACTATAGTAAAATATTACTAGTACTAATTCTACTATAGTAAATGTTACTAGTACTAATTTTACTGTAGTAAAATATTACTAATACCAATTACACTATTGTAAAATATTACTAGTACTAATTCTACTATTGTAAATGTTACTAATACCAATTCTACTGTAGTAAAAAATTACTAATACCAATTATACTACAGTAAAATATTACTAGTACCAACTCTACTACAGTAAAATATTACTAGTACTAATTCTACTATAGTAAATATTACTAGTACTAATTTTACTGTAGTAAAATATTACTAATAATAATTCTACTATAGTAAAATATTACTAGTACTAATTCTACTATAGTAAATGTTACTAGTACTAATTTTACTGTAGTAAAATATTACTAATACCAATTACACTATAGTAAAATATTACTAGTACTAATTCTACTATTGTAAATGTTACTAATACCAATTATACTATAGTAAAATATTACTAGTACTAATTCTACTATTGTAAATGTTACTAGTACAAATTGTACTATAGTAAAATATTACTAATAATAATTATACTATAGTAAAATATTACTAGTACTAATTATACTATAGTAAAATACTACTAGTACTAATTCTACTATAGTAAATGTTACTAGTACCAATTCTACTACAGTAAAATATTACTAATACCAACTCTACTATAGTAAAATATTACTAATACCAATTATACTATAGTAAAATGTTACTAGTACTAATTCTACTATTGTACATGTTACTAGTACAAATTCTACTATAGTAAAATATTACTAGTACTAATTATAATATAATAAAATATTACTAGTACTAATTCTACTATAGTAAATGTTACTAGTACCAATTCTACTATAGTAAAATTTTACTAATACCAACTCTACTATAGTAAATGTTACTAGTACCAATTCTACTATAGAAAAATGTTACTAATTCTAATTCTACTGTAGTTAAATATTCCTAATAATAATTCTACTAGCTTATGTTATTTAAACATTACCATATATCTATAAATTTTTATTTCATTTTTAAAGGAAATATATTTAAATTCTAAAAAATATAGTATTTCTTATTTCTCGCAAAATTCGTGACGACGTTCACTATTAAATTCTTGAGGGTAATATATTTTAATATTCTATGCTTTGAGCTTTGTAAATGTTCAAAGAAGTTGTCGTGTATATATATATACGGGAGAAAAGAGAGAAAATATGCGACTGACAAAATAAGAAAATATAATTTGCAAGATTGAGAAATAACTGACATCATTCTAATTAACGAGTTTGAGAAAGACGCAAAACCTCAAAAGAGATGTTTACGTCTCTTCTAGGAAAGCTTTAATCGAGTTTACAAGACGACTTTACTAACCCAATTAAGACCTTCCATCTATTTCCCCCTTGCCTTTTATACATTCCTACTTGTTATATATATATATATACAAACACGTCAATGATGCACTTCTAATATAAAATAAATAAATAAATATTAATATATTAATAATATATATTAATATTTATACATTGCCATAAACTGGGAACCATTCTAATATTCCTAACTTTGTCAGTTGTTTTGATGTAGGTCTTTCATGTCGAACGTGTACATTGATTTGGGGTTTGAGGCTTGACAACCTTCTATAAGCTAGGGCAACTTGCATCTGCATCCTGCTGGAGTAGTTGCACGTAATTTCATGACACGTGCTATGCAAAGTACTTATGCGCATGTTCTTGTTGTCTGTTGAAATTTCTGTCATCGCTTGTGTCCTCACAGCTACAACTCAAATTCAAGTGGCTTTGTATTTTATGGAAAAAAAGAAATTCAATTACAAATTATAATAATTTATATGCTTTATTAAATATTGAAATTCTATTGCTTTTATATCAATGAAAATATAATCATTACTTTGACAGGATTTCATTCTAACAATAATAATAATAATAATAATATATTTAATATATAATAATTATTAAGTTTTTAGAATTTAAGTAATAAAATCTTAGTAGTAATTTATATGTATCGCATAATTTTTTATTTTTTATATTCCTAAATATCTTAACAACTTTAATAATTATAATTTCCTAATTTTCGACGCGTTCTAGTTTAAATTGTGTTTCATTTTCAACGTTTCGAAATTTCGTTATCGGTTTCAAATTTCAATGAGTTTTAGTTTAAAGTTTAATCATGCTGAAGCCATAACTTTTAATGCAATTTATTTTGTTTTTTTTTTCCTTATTTGTAGATATAAATATGAAAACTAGAAAATTTATAATAACAAAAAAAAAAAGATTTCGAAAGAGGGAAGCAAAAATTAATTTATCAAAATACACTTTCCGAGCAGAGAGAAAGAGAGAGAGAGAGAGAAAGCAGAAGTCATATGGAAAGAAAATTGTGAACATTATACTGAACTTATGTTACACTTTACTTTAGAGCCACGTGTCTTTAAAGTATAAAGAAACTATAAAATCTGTCGGCACACAAAGCAAGTTTGTTTAAAAATGAGAGAGAAAAAAAAAGAAAAATAAATAGAGAGAGAGAGAGAGAGAGTTGTTTTTGTACTAACGTGTATTACGATAGAAGAAAACGAAGTGACTTTGGCACGAAACAAAGTAAACTACGCTTGGGGTTTGCTTGTCTTGTTCTTCTCTCCCAGGTCATCTTTTTTGTCTTTTGGACCACCTTCTAAGATTTCGAAGGCCCTGGGTAACTCGGAAGTAGCTCTGCGATAGGTACGTGCTTGTTCTTGAAAACTTTTCTCGCCTCCTTCGCTCTCAAATATATATATATACATACACATACACAAATACCCTCCCCATTATATTGCATGGGAGGCGAAAAGGCGGCTTTCATTATAGAAGGAAATATGTAACTTTGAGGTTTTACCGTCTGATAAAATATTTACCGAGCAGCACGTAAAGCTTAAACCTTTATCCGTCCGACAAGATGATAAGTAGTTCGTGTGCCTGATTTAATTAGCGAGATATACATTTGACAAACTCCAGTCTCTCTTTCTCTCTTACTCTTTCATTTTATCATCTTGGTTCTTAAAACGATTTAAATTCCTCTCTAGAACTGAAATAATCAAATTTTTTTCCTATTAAAAAAATCAACATAATTTTAGGGAGATTTAATACGTTTTAAAAATCACGTTTTTTTTAATTATATTTTTGTAAAATTACATTTTTTTTTAAAAGCTCAAAGTTGGTAAAAAAAAAATTCCTACAAATTGAAGTTAATTTTACTTTGAAGTAAATTGCTTTTTTAAAGAACTTGAAAAAATGACATTTTGTTTGGGCACAAATGGCTTTTACTAATGCTACACTATAATTAGAAGAATTTTAAATATTTCTAAAAAATAGAAATCTATTTTTTACTACTGATATACTAAAATTAGTAGAATATGTTTTGAATCACTAAAATATTTTGCCTAGGATACATGATTGTTCTAAGAAGTGGAAACGTTTTGTCTGACTGAGAATGTTCTTCACTACTAAAAAAAAATGTTCTGTCTGACTAACACAATTTTTTACTACTTACATAAAAAATTTAAAGATTTTTACTTCTATTACTGCTGCTACGAAAAATTTAAATATCTTTTACCACTGACTTTCATTACTGAAAGAAAAAAAAATACTATTATAAAATTTTCTTTTCTTTCCGAGCTTAAAATGAAATTTTTCATTCGTGTTTGGTTTGAAGAATATGTCAGAAACTTTTGTTCATCAAAAGTGAGTCTTCTGATAGCTAATCAGAACAAATTCCATCTAGTCTTAAGCTGGCCTAAGGTAGAACCAATATCAGTTCTAGCAATCCTACAACCAATTACGACACGCATCTGCTTGGGTTTTGCCGAATCCAGTCAATAACTAACATGGGATTAGAACTTTCGCGTCGCCAGGCATGCCAAGCTTAGGTAGTCTACTCTCTCTCTATTGCTCTTACTCTCTCAAATGAGAAAGCGGAAGATTCAGTTTATTGGATTCTCCAAACTGCTAGCTGCCAGTAATTATAACTTCCAGTATCAAAATATTAACAAGCTTAATGAAATTGCAAGTATAAAGAAAATAATTAATTACTAGTTGCCCTGCTAGTTAAGATTGTTAAGAGCACTTCAAGATATTATGTACATATTAACTTTCCATCTTAATATTTAACTCTGTAAATTGATTAATCCTTGAATAATATTATCCAACATTGTTTTCATTTCCACTATGATGTTCATAATGAAAATGGAAATATTTTTGAAAATGATATATTTAAGAAAATTTTTATTTATTAGATAAATTATTTTATATATTTATATAATAATATATATCGTTCAAAATTTAACAAGATAGATTGGTAGAACAGTCAGATGCAGAAGAGAAGCTGAATTACTTGTTTGGCACGATTCAAGTTGTATACTGCATGAACTTTAACTACCTAAGCTATTCCATTATCAAAGTTTACGTTGAACAGAATAATAACAAATTTCACGCATCTGATTGGAAACTGATTTTGCAAATCTGACGATTATTGACGGTTTCCTAATAATTATTATTACAATATTGAAAAACAAATTTATCATAAAACTCTACACATAAAAAAAGTAAATCAATGATACTTATTTTTCAGTGTCGAGTTTATTTTCCAGTAAATAAATATAGAATTTTTTTTGTTGATTTAATTTTATAAAATATTTTTTTAAGTCTGACTATAACTGTGTTTTACTACTAATATGATAATTACTAGAATTGTAAGAAGTTACGTCTAACTGAAATTATCTTCTACTAATAATTTAATAATTAATGAATTCAAAGTATTTTAGTCTGACTAAAATTGTTTTTACTACTGATTTTCAAAGCAAAACAAATTGGAACAATCCAAGTCTGACTAAAAATGTGTTTTACTATTTATTGGAAAATAAGCAGTATTTTATAAGGTACAGTCTGACAGAAACTGTATTTTACTACTGAAAAGTCTGATTATGACTGTCTTGAACTACTAACAAGAGAAATAGTAGAATTTTGAAATTTAATGTCTGACCAAACTAGCTTTCTACTACTCATATTTAATTACAATCACATTAGAAACATCCAAGCCTGACTAAAAATGTGTTTTACTACTTATTGGAAAATAAGCAGTATTTTATAAGGTATAGTCTGACGGAAACTGTATTTTACTACTGAAAAGTCTGATTATGACTGTCTTGTACTACTAATATGGGAAGTAGTGGAAATTTGAAATTTAACGTCTGACCAAACTAGCTTTCTACTACTCATATTTAATTATAATCACATTAGAAACATCCAAGTCTGACTAAAAATGTGTTTTACTACTTATTTAAAAATAAGCAGTATTTTATAAGGTACAGTCTGATAGAAGCTGTATTTTACTACTGAAAAGTCTGATTATGACTGGCTTGTACTACTAATATGAGAAGTAGTAAAATTTCAAAATGTAATGTCTGACCAAACTAGCTTTCTACTACTCATATTTATTTACAATCAAATTAGAAACAGCCAAGTCTGACTAAAAATGTGTTTTACTACTTATTTAAAAATAAGCAGTATTTTATAAGGTACAGTCTGATAGAAACTGTATTTTACTACTGAAAAGTCTGATTATGACTGTCTTGTACTACTAATATGAGAAATAGTGGAATTTTGAAATTTAACGTCTGACCAAACTAGCTTTCTACTACTCATATTTAATTAAAATCAAATTAGAAATATCCAAGTCTGACTAAAAATGTGTTTTACTACTTATTGGAAAATAAGCAGTATTTTATAAGGTACAGTCTGACAGAAACTGTATTTTACTACTGAAAAGTCTGACTATGACTGTTTTGTACTACTAATATGGGAAGTAGTGTAATTACAAAATGTAATGTCTGACAAATTAAAAACATGCAAGTCTGACTGAAAATTTGTTCCACTACTGATACGAAAATTGGCATTAACTTGTGAGGTATTGTCTGACTCAAACTATCTTCTACTACTAATTTAAAAATAGAAGAATGTAATGAAATTTAGTCTGACTTTAAACGTCATGTACTACTAATATGAGAATTATCAGAATTTAAAAATGTCATATCTGACTAAAATCTCTTTTACTACTGATTTTAAAATTAAAAGAAATTGTTGAGTCTGACTAAAATTGGGGTTTACTACTAACATGATTACTACTCAAATATCTGACGGAAACTGCCTTCTCGTACTGATTTAAAAAGTCCGACTATAATTGACTTGTACTACGAATATAAAAATTCGTAGAATTTAAAAATGTTCTGTCTGACCAAACAAGGTTTATACTACTGATTGTCAAATTAAAAAAATTGTAAACACACAATTCTGACGATAAAGTTCAAAAATTTGATTTCAATTGATTACTATTATTTTTCTATTTAGTAAAAAATATAATTTAAAGCATTTCTAATTCGCGTTAATTTTCACCGGCTCATTAAATAGCACACTGATATATCTACTCGAGGATATTAAGTCCCTTGACAAGTGAACAAAAAAAAAGAAAAAAAAATTGCGTTCCTCGGAATATAAAGGCATTGCGCTACGACGCTTTCAGTGGATCTAAACGGGCGAAATGAAGACCGTGGCCGACAACGACATTTGGCGTTGTCAGCCAAGCGTTTATCTTTATTTCCTCGCGCTTTTTATTCCATGAAAAGTTCAGCGAGTTTCTTTCAGTGTGGGGCAAAAGTGAGAAAGACGGAGGTAAGTAAATGGGGGGAAAAGGTCATGATATAACGATGTGGCATTGTTGTGCTTTGCTTTATATATATATATATATATATATATATATATATATATATTGTAGAAATGTATATATATATCTCTACATTTATACAATATTTCGATATATATGTATATACTTGGAACAACGACTTGACCGCGCGATATACCTTCAAATTAGAGGCATCCACGCGAGAAGATTGATTAAATATTCAGTTATTGCGGCTCATGCCCAGTGGATTCGCGTGCATTGCTTATTTGACCATAACTTCGGTCAGTCAGCTACAAATCGCCAGTGGGGCTTTAATGCTATATGTTGGTGTTCATACACACACGCACGTTGCGAGAGAGAGAGAGAGAGAGAGACTCGTGTGCCACTGAGAGTATATATACTTTTGTTAAAGCATACCGCCACACACACACACACAAATTGCGAAGCGAGAGTGCGATATGACCTCTGTAATCATATCGTTTTTACAGTAATTACAACCACCCCTTTTAGACTCGCTTTGGGGTGACATTATTTTCTCATTTTCAAGTATCGCGTATAAAAGAGAAAAGGAGATTAAAGGAGAGAAGTGGTCTCAATCGAATAATATAATACTTATACACCTTGCCAAGAGCAGTGGCGCGAGTAGATGAAAAAGAATTTTCCCCTCTGTGTGTATTTTTTTTTTTTTTTTTTTTTCATGTCACACACTAAAAATCAGATAACATTCTCTATTCACTTCAAGTCTCTTATCAGTGTTTCCCATCCAGGCCGCATCCTCACTATGTGTAAAACATTTTATTCTGTATTTTCATGTCCTCAATTTTTATTTCACTTAAAAAAACTTACAAATTTTTTAAAGTCAGATTTACATGTTTCAAAATTGCCGTATCAATATTACGGAAAAATTAAAAAAAAAAAATTCAAATTTGATATCTAGGAATTTTTTAAGTCGATAATAACTGATTAAATAATAAATTAAATAAAAATAAAAAATAGTTGAATTTAAAAATCACTTTTTTTAATGCAACGTTAAATAGCAATATTTATTTAGAATGAAATGTAACTTTCATAGAAAAAAAATTTTTTCAATACTATAAATATATATTGTTGCATCAAAAAAAACAGTTTTTGATATAAAATATTTTGTAGAATAAAGAAATATAAAAAAAACGTGCACATTTTTTGACAGAATAAAAATATTTTTTGTTTGCAATTGTCTGGTAGAATTTTTTTTTTCTATCCTCTCATTTTTCACTATAATTGAAACCAATTATTCACCATCATCTTTGTGAATTTTAAGGTTTCACTATTTTCATTGAATTTATTTATAAATTTTTCATTGTTTTCATCAACATTTCGTGTGTTGTAAAATATTTTTTTGATGCTTTTTTTTTTTTAATTTTTAAATAATTTGACCACATTTTTACGAAAATTTAGTTTGAGAAAAAAATGCGAAATAACATTTTTACATGGAATATAGAGCACAAAATACTGGAATATAATATTATTTTCATATCAAATATTTTATATATAGCTAGTAAAATGAAACATTGCATAGACGATGATTATGGTATTCTAAAAAAAAAAAATTATAAAAATGGATTTTTTTTTAAAAAAAAAACTCTATTCTGTGAAAATGTGACCTCTTTTTTGGAAATTTTTCACATTTCTATATAGTTATACAATTTTATATACAGCCACTATTTAATTAATAACGAAAAATGTTTTATTTTAAGAAGAAAAGTTAATTATTTAAAAGTGACGCTTTAAAACTTTCTTAATTTGCAAAATTAAAAAAAAAAAATTTTTTTACCCATAATCGTTAGTCACTTTGTAACGTCTCAGTAATCTCGAGATTTTTTCTACTAAAAATTTGAATTCTCGTAAAAAAACGTGTTTCTAAAAATTTTGCTGAAATAGTTAATTAACTCTTAAAAGCAATATCGAACAATTTTCTTTTTTTTTTATATTAATTCATTAAATATTCATGTACTATAGAGATATTCGTGCAATTTTGAAAGTGCAATAAAAAGTGAAAAACAAATGAAATAGATGGAAAAAAATAATTTTTAGTATCGAGTAATTGATTATTTCAATTACATAGGTAAATTAAATAAATAAAAGAAGGCCCTAATTCAATCAAATTCTTCCTATCATTTTTTATATTCATATAATGGACACGAATTTGTTATTAAAAACATTACAATCCTTTTTTTCCAAGACAATTTTTTTTCCAGGTAATATAATTGCCAATTGCCTTTTAAAAAGTGTTTTTTAAAAAAAATTTGCTGCTAACAAAGTTTTGTAACATAAACTTTTGATTAAATCGGTAGTAAGAGAAAACCATGATTATTCACGAGTTCCTAATTAGTTGCGTTTAATTCGAACTTAAGTTCAGTTGGGGAGTTATTTACATTAATATTTGGAAACTTCGAAAGAGTTTCTGGTATATTATATAAGACTTGTCAAGGATTTCATATCTAAATCCGCAGTCATGGGATTTTAAATAACAAAATAGACGAATACCTTTGATGAGCCTGATATTAATCAAAATCTTCATTTGAAAACCAACTTCCTAACCTGAATTCAAAAGACAAGGTCATTTCGTGTTTCATTAGCCGACCATGATTAAGTAAGTTTCACCGATTATATGTACAACTCTACGCATGTAATCAAACTTCTTTTTGAACTTTATCAATTTTTTCATAATTTTTTTTCTAACTATTTTTTATTTAACAAAAAAATTTCCCAAAAAATATTTTTGGAATTGGAAAATTTCTCATTATTTACTATTGTATATAGAAAAAAAAATAATTGTGTAGAATAAAAATTTGACTGAAACTCTGATTGTAAATCAGAAATGAGAATTTTTTTTTTTTTTTGTTATCAGTTGGAGAAAGCGCGTGAAGAAAAATTATCGATCTGTGGTCAGCGCGTGATATAAGAGAGCTTACGCGATTGAAAGCTCGCCGTGAAAACGACTCGAGGGAAGTCTTGATATTATATGCATTATGTATGGATCCTGTGCACAGTAGAGAATGGTAGCATAGTAGTTTGGCACGCGATCGACCTCAAGACTTGTAAAACACGTACGTGAACTTGCGATCATTTCGCGCAAGTTAGAAAGTTCATCAGTGGTCACATGCAATGTCGAGACTTTTCATTCCAATTAAATAGCTATATACTCAATTTACATTTTTGTCTATATAAATCCATCTTCATTGTGCCCTCCAAAAAAAAAATTTACCAAGAAATTTCATTAAAATTCAAATTGAGAAATTCAAAAATATATTCAATATTTATTTTGCTTTAAAAAATTAACAATATTTCTTCTTTATGATTTCAGGTGAGTTACGATTCTTTCTACCTTTTTTCGCAGTAACAGGTAAGAAACTTATAAACTGATTTCTTCAGTATTTTTTTTTATGAATAGAAATTTCGGTAAATGACAATTTTTTTTTAAATCAAAAACACTGTTTCAAAGATTTGTAATGTTTTCCATTTTTTTTTGTGTTCGATGCCGAGAGTGACGGTCTAAAAAACTGTAAATCTTGGAACATCCCCGGAGAGTATATATAGAGAGAGCATTACTTTGCCAGTGAGAGAAAAGCCAAGGCCTCATCTCTCCAAGACCTTCTTGACTTTCAAGCAGCATCCCAGTTTCGCAACTCGAAGTGGTCGTCCCGCAGATCGTAGTATGATTCGATCGACTGGCTCAATGTTCAAGTATCACGATTTCCCATGCGACCACATTGACTTTTCTCTCGTTGATTTTTCGCATATAATTCCCCCAGGTATCATGACGTGGAATTCCACAAATTCGTATAAAAAAAAAAATTAAAACAAGATTTTATGTTTTAAATTCAATTACACTCGTGTACGCAAAAAAAAAATCGATAAGTTTCTCTGGAACAGGGATATATTTCTCTAGAATAGCGATAACTTTTCCTATTTTAATAAAACGTATCTCTCTAATTCTGAATTAAAAATTTCAATTTGACTTTCTGCTTTTGAATAAATTTAATTTTTTGATTATTATCATTACGTATTTTTAAAAACTAATCCGTTCGAAATATATTTTATGAAAATATAAAGATTTAAATACAAATGTAGTATATTTCGTTAAATATATATATATATATAAAAGACTTTTAATAAATTGCATACTGTGCGGCTGGTATCGCATTTAAGGATAAGTTTTCAAAAAGGATTTTACATGAAAATCGTAGTGAATTTCTGTTGAGAGTTTCAAGTTACCGCTTAACGCATTCCCGTTTTCTATAGAATGCATGCAAGGTGAGATGCGATGAAACCGATATCAACCTGCTTGCTTTGCTGCTTCTTCTCCTTCTTCTTTTTCTTCTATTCCTTCACCTGTTTTCTCTCGTCTTCCCTCCCCCCCCTCCCTCGCGTCTCTATATACCGAATGCCACTTAAACATTCATAGAAACTGCTTTTGCTTAGTGCAGCACGTACCAAGCGGACGTGATCTACGTCGAACAACGGCATCATGCAAGCATTGGAAAATAAAAAAGCAGCCATTGCAAAAAGCAAAAAAAAAAAAAAAAAAGGAAGGGGAGGAAAGAAGAATCTGTTTATAAATTGAAACTGCCGGTTGAAGAAACTAAAAGCAGGAAGAATTGTCTGAATGAAGAATATCTACACACATGCGGGGGTCAGACGTGGAATTTCACACCAGGAAAAATGTGAAATTCAATTGAATAAACTTTTCCCCCCCGAATTATATTGTCGCTTTTGCCTTTTATACTTATTTGTATGTTGAAGAAAAGCAATGAATTTTTTACCATTCGTTTTTTTTTTCGGAAAAAAATTCAATTTGTTTTTACGCTTTTTGTTTCATCCATATGACTTCAATTTTTATATTACGTTTTAACTTTAAATTTTTTTCTTTATTTCGACGCCTCCCGTTGATAAGATGCCCGTTCATTTGTCAGAATAATAAAATGCCATCTCGAGCTCAGTTCAATATGAAGCTAGTTCAATTGTCAAAATAATAAAAGGCTATCTCAGTTTCAGAATAATATAATCCTATCTCGCATTAAATTCGAATTTAAGTTTTCGTAAATTAAAAAAAGGAGTTTAAGTCGATCAGAATATTAATTCATACTTTTTAATGATTAATTAGTGATTAATAATTATTAATAAAATAAGAAATAGAATAAAAAACAAATAATAAAATAAGAAATAGAATAAAAAACATTAAATAATAAAATAAATGAAAATAAAAAATATTATTAAAAAAGAAAAAAATTAATTTAGCCTTGAATTATTTATTACTAATATTTTTTTTATTATAATTTTTTTATTAATTTTTTTATTTTTATTATTTTATTATAATTTATTTATCAATTATTTTATTTTTTTAATCAATAATAATTATTATTAATAATTATTATAAATAAAATAATTGATAAATAAATTATAATAAAATAATAAAAATAAAAAAATTAATAAAAAAATTATAATAAAAAAAATATTAGTAATAAATAATTCAAGGCTAAATTAATTTTTTTCTTTTTTAATAATATTTTTTATTTTCATTTATTTTATTATTTAATGTTTTTTATTCTATTTCTTATTTTATTATTTGTTTTTTATTCTATTTCTTATTTTATTAATAATTATTAATCACTAATTAATCATTAAAAAGTATGAATTAATATTCTGATCGACTTAAACTCCTTTTTTTAATTTACGAAAACTTAAATTCGAATTTAATGCGAGATAGGATTATATTATTCTGAAACTGAGATAGCCTTTTATTATTTTGACAATTGAACTAGCTTCATATTGAACTGAGCTCGAGATGGCATTTTATTATTCTGACAAATGAACGGGCATCTTATCAACGGGAGGCGTCGATTTATTCTCATCTATATATAATATATTATTTTATTTTCATTAAAATTTCATAATTTATTACATTATTATCTCTTTAAATTTATGTCATGCTTTAAATTTAAATTTTAACGAATTTTTAAAAGGTATATTTTAATACTTGTTAATGGGTATATATTATAGAAATTTCTTTTTTTATTATGTATATATCAGTTTCATTCTCATTAATATTAAATCGTTAAAAACAAAAAAAAAAGTAATAAATTATAATATTTAAATGAACATTAAAATGTTGTCAAAATGTTTAAATTCTAAAGTAAAAAAAAATTTAATTGATTTTTTAAGTATTTTTAAAATTTATTTACATAACTTTTTTGTCTATAAAAAAAAAAAAAATATTGCTATTATTAAGAAAGGAAAAAAATATTAGTTTTACATAAAATTTTTTTTTTACTGTTTGTTCTATTTTTTTCAACTTTTTTTTTTTTTTGAAAATATCAAATTTTGCCCTCCATCGAAACATTTGAAAGTTTTGTAAAATATTATTTTCAAAATGGAAAACTTTGAATGGAA
Organism: Leptopilina boulardi; assembly: GCF_019393585.1. Classification (NCBI taxonomy): domain Eukaryota; kingdom Metazoa; phylum Arthropoda; class Insecta; order Hymenoptera; family Figitidae; genus Leptopilina; species Leptopilina boulardi. The sequence continues at coordinate 179,287 of NW_026137868.1, forward strand.
AGTTTGGTGCCTGAAAGTTCTAAATAGAAACTTTATTTTAAGTTTTAAACAATTGTTTGAGCATGTTGAAAGATAAATAGCTTTTACGGGGGAAAATTTTATTATATAAAAAAAAATTAGATTTATATAACAGAAAATAATTTTTTTTGTTATCAATTCTTTGCTAAATTAAATGGTAATTTTTACTGGTACTTTATTTGTTTTATAAGTTTTTGCAAAAAAAGAAAGTTTACAAATTATTCACTAATTATTTAGAAATTATTTCTTTTGCAATTCTAAAAAAAAAATGTATTAATACAAAAAAAAAAATTTTATATTTGGTTCAAAGAAAAGTCTTTTGATGCGAGAAAAATCTGCAAATATTCAACATTTTTCATGGGTATAATCAATTACTGAATTTTTTATTTTCCACCTCGTGACAAAAACGTGTCTTCAGCTATAATTTACATTATCAGGTGTTTATAAATGTATATGATGATGATGTATAATACTTTAGTGTACGAACAGCTAAAGTACCTATATTGCCATATAGGCGTCGGAGGCTTGAGTTATTCATGGCGAAGCCGCAAACCGTCCACCACTCTGCAGTACGGCAAAAAAAAAAAGAAGGAAAAAAAAAGAAAGTGCACAGGGTGAGGGAAAGAGACAGCAGATAGAAAAGAGTGCGAGAGAGGGGTAGGGAGTAAAAAGGAAGAGGCCCCCGGAGGCAAAAGCGGTAAATCAAAGAGCCGAAAGCTCTTCCGACAGAGTCGGGATTTTCTTTGAATTTGAGCTTTTCTCGATAGTCCCAATGGCGTCAGTGAAGAATTTACCGCAGACCGCGATTTTAAAATCCAACACGCAAAGTTTTGCAATGTTTTTTTTTTCTGTTTCTCCTTTGCACCACAACAATAATAATAACACTTTTTGCAATATTCTTCGCCAAGTGTTTTATAACCTCTCTCTCTCTCTCACACACAAACGGGAAATTCTCAGTCCTCATTTGCATCGAGAGGAGAAATGTAAACGAGACAGTTCACTTCGATTTCCAATGGAATCAATTACGGAACACGTGACTTTATTTTGAATTACTGATTACATTACTCAGTACCTTCATATATATATATATATATTTATTCAACACGAATATTTTTCCTCTGCGAGTATACTTTAATTTAACACCGACGCGCAATTTTATTTACTGCGGATAATTAAATAAAATTTTTAGAAATTTATTCTCTACTTTATGGTAATTGGTATAATTTCCAGAAATATGTACAATATTTATGATCAGTTAATTTTTGCAGTAATTTATGAATTTGTTTTTTAAAACTCGATAATTGAAAAGGTCTAGATTAAAAGAAAAATTATGTTTTTAAACAATTTGAAAATTGCAATTAATAGTAATAAATTATTTTATATAAATCATAACGGACGTTTTTGTATAGGAAATATAAATTTTCTTTGTCCTTTAGGAACAAATATTATATTTTTTTTTTTTTTTTGAAAATATATCAAAAGATTCAATCAAAGTAAAGAGTCTTATCAATTTTAAAAAAATTTTTCAAAGACACATTTTTGTCGACCATTAATTAAATGGATTATATAATTTTATCATGGCAAAGAAGAGACTTTTTCGAACTAAAAGGAACATTTTTTAATTATATAACAACGTAAAGAATCTTCTTCAATGTCAATAGAAAAAAAAGAGAGATAATTTTCATATAATTTTTTTTTCACATTATTTTCAAAAAAAAAAAAGTGATAAATGAAATTTAGTTAGAAAATAGAAAATCAGTAATTGAATTTTATTGGAAAATATATATATATATTTTTTAAAGTGGAAAAATCAGAAAAAAAATTGCCTCCTCCAATTATCGATTTAATAACTTGAGAAATGATGATCTTATTAAATTTTTGAACCAATTATATTTATTTTTAAATTTTGTACTTTGAAAATTTTGATCTAATCTTAAGTATCAAAGAAAATTATTTTGCAAGTAGTGAATTTTAATTTTAAATATTTTTGATTTAAATATAATTTTTAATACAAAAAACGGTTTTTACAGAAACCAAATTTTTTATTACTTAAAAAAATAGTAATTTATAATAAAATAAGTTTTAAATGATTTAGTTGAAAATTCATCGCTCACTATTTTACTGCATTAAATTTACATCATTTATTTTTGATAGGGCAGTATCGCAAGTTCAAAATAAAATAATAAAAAAAAATCATGTATCGTGATGGAATATTCATATATACGTGGATGATAGCTGGTATAGGGAAATCAGTAGTTAAGGTCATTATTGAGTCAGCCACGATCCATTATATGCAAATAAGTCAACGATCTCTCTTCGCGTTTAACCGCCTCTCTCTCTCTCTCTATATATATATAAACCACTTATATACGTTTCCAACTCCTTTACACAACGTTCATCTCGCTCATTCTCCAGCTAGGAATTCTAAGACCTCAAAGCACGAGGCTCGTCTTAATTACTGTTGTCTCGAGTCAATCTCAATGGTAATTAACGGGCGCGCGCGCGTCAACCTCGAGTGATATTGTCTATGAATTTATCCCGCCTCTACCCCTCCCCCCCACTCTATCCACTTTTCATTCGCAACTGTCTACTCGCTTCTCATCTACTTTGATTCTCGATGTTGTTTCGCCCAGCTACTAAAGTCTCGAGAACCCTTTAATAAGTGTTCAAAAGTGACATTGTGAGAGATAGAGAGAGGGAGAGAGAGTAAAGGAGAATTACATTAGAAACAGGAGAGAAAGAGAGGAAGAGAATAAATGTTAAAAGTACCAACTCTTGAGAGAAAAGAGGGTCTCGAATAATGAAGAAGAAACACAAGCATCTGTCGATATCAAACTCTTGGTTATAAAAAAAAAACTTTCTGGATAAATTATCCATTACACATTGTTTTCGAGCATCGCACGTATTTCTTCAACCCTCGTAGTTACTATCCGACATAGTAAATAATGGCTGCCACCTTAGAGAATTTTTCTAGATTCAAGATGGCAATTTTGGTCTTTGTAAAAAATATATCACCTATATACGTTTAGGAGAAGAGATTTTTTTTTCCAAACAACTTATTCGGAAAATATAATGCAAAATAAATTTTATATTCCAAAAAAAACTATGAACGATAAAAATATTTCTATTCTATTTTTTTATTTTTCTAAGTTTTACATATAAGTAATATTATTGATTTTAATTTATAAATTAAAAAATTTTTTGGGTCTGACTATAACTGTATTTTACTACTGATATGATAATTACTAGAATTTCAAGAAGTAACGTCTAACTGAAACTGTCTTCTACTAATAATTTAGTAATTAATGAATTCGAAGTATTTTAGTCTAACTAAAATGGTTTTTACTACTAATTTTCAAAGCAAAACAAATTGGAAACATCCAAGTCTCGACTAAAACTGTATTTTACTACTGATTTGGAAATAAGTAAGGTACAGTCTGACAGAAACTGTATTTTACTACTAAAAAGTCTGACTATAACTGTTTTGTACTACTAATATGAGTAATAGTAGAAATTAGAAATGTAATGTCTGACCAAACTAGTTTTTTACTACTGATTTTCAAAATTAAAAAAATTTTAAAAACACAAATCTGACTGAAAATTTCTTCTACTACTGATATGAAAATTGGCAGTAATTTGTGAGGTATTGTCTGACATAAACTGCCTTCTACTACTAATTTAAAAAATAGAAGCATTCGAAGTATTTGTCTGACTATAACTGTCATGTACTACTGATATGAGAATTATTAAAATTTAAAAATGTCATGTCTGACTAAAATCTCTTTTACTACTGATTTTGAAATTTAAAAAAAATTGTGAGTCTAACAAAAATTGGGGTTAAAACATGATTAATACTAAAATAAAAAAAATTATGTCTTACGAAAACTGTCTTCTACTACTGATTTAAAAATTATAAAATAAGGAGTATGTCCGACTAAAATCTCTTATACTACTAATTTTAAAATTAAAAGAATTTGGTGAGTCTGACTAAAATTGGGCTTTACTACTAACATAATTATTACTAAAAATTAAAAAAAGTTATGTCTGACCGAAACTGTCTTCTACTACTGATTTTAAAAATTATAGAATAAGAAGTATGGCAGTCTTACTAAAACTACATTTTACTACTGAAAATTTTATTTCTTGAAAATTAATAATAAATTGAATGTTTCGGCCGAAAAGGCTTTTTAAAATTATTTATTGAAAGATTATTTTAAATTATGTCAGACCAAATCTTTTAAAAAAATTTATTTTCTTCATTTTCAAAGTTCTATATACGCTCTCTATTTATTTCTAATTTACTATCTATCAGTGCTTCTAATTCATTTTAAGAGAAAATCCAACATAAATCGTTATGGTCAATATTAAGAAATAAAAACAAAACAAAAACCCATTTTTTACAGAAAAAATAGGGGGGAAAAAAAAGCAAAATTTGTTGTAAATTATATGCAGTAGGCTATGAATCTTGTTCTTTCAACAATTCATAAAGAGTTTCGACGAAAAAGCGGAGTAAAATACTCCCAAAGGAAATTAAATGGGCGATTGTGCACTATTCTACAATTCCACAATTTAAAAAAAAAAAAAAAAAAAGTAAATCATAACACCTGCTCTTTTTTGCCTGATAATTTTAAAAACAATTTTTAATGTCCTAATTTTTGTAGCGTACTCTCTAAATCTGAATTAGTAAAAGGTTTACTAATTTGAATTAGTGACTCACTTTTTGCTTCTGAATTAGTTAAATTTTACTAATTGTTAGTAAAAGTTACTAATAATTAGTAAACATTTTACTAATTCAGAAGCAAAAAGTGAGTCACTAATTCAAATTAGTAAACATTTTTACTAATTCAGAGTTAGAGAGTAGAAAAAAATTTATTATTATTCATTTAAAAATAAAAAATAATAATAATTTTAAAACTTAAACATAAAAAAATTAGTAGGTCCAAATAAATATTTATTTGATAATGGCCAAGTAACCGATTTTTGGAACCAAATAATTTTTTTTTTTCCTGTGATAGAAGAGAAAAACACTTACCTTTTTCTATTGAGGCAAAAATGTTGTGCAGTGGAATCTGAAAAAATAGAAGAAAAAAAATTGAATTAGAAGAAAAAATATTTAGAAAAAGAAGTTTAATTTTTCTTTATAATATAAAAATAGGAGAATATATATTTTCCATGTAGTTGAATCATAATGAATAATACACGAGGGGGAAAATGGTTCATAAGTACACAGTTAGATATTTAACAAAACAACGTTTGCGAATTCGCAATGGGAACAGTGGCGCAACCAAGGGAAATAGGGATTGTATTGGCCGCAAGCGAAGCCATATACGGTCGCGACTAATCAAACCAGGAGCTGTAATATTTTATAATATCGGAGTTATCGGAAAACGCTACGAGACGTATATATACCTTGGGCGTGATGTGGTGATTAAGCGCGAAACGGTCGACCGTAAAACAGAGTTAGGACGTTTTGAGGGGGTTAACGGAGTGTAGAGGGGAAAATCAAAAGGAAAAGAAAGCCATATCACATATTGTTTCAGAGATGTACTATTGGGGATATCTAATATACCTAGAGAGAGAGAGAGAAAAAAAAAAATTTTTTTCCAACTATAATAAATATTGAAACAAAAAGGAGAAAAAAAAATATATAGAAATTTATTTTACCAGCACATATATAAAACCAAAGTTTATTTTTTAATAAACTTTTTCCGCGTATTATTATTTTTCTAAACTTCTTTATTTAATCGATTATGTGAGAAAAATGAGGAAAAATATTTCAATATTCTGTGGAGGTACTTTATTATCAATTCGATTCATTTACCACTTTTGATTCATTGTGAATTTTTGCATACGAGTTGAAATTAAAGAGAAAAATATTTTTCTCGGGATACGATTATAGAGCGAATATATTTTCAAGAGACATTATTATGTTTAAATTATTTTTTAAATCACATTTGAAAAAATAGTTTTTTAAAAAAGCAAATATTAAAATTGAAAATTCAATTTTTTTTTTAAGTCGAATAATATAAAACTGACAGATGATTTCAAATATCTAGAATTTCAAAGTAAAAAGTATGAGATTACATTTAGTTTCCTTTGATTTTTGTCAAAGGAATTTTTATCCGTTGATAAAAGCCGATAACTGCAAATAATATTCAAACAATTGAAAAATCAACTATTACAAAATTAAATCTTGTTTCTTTATTTTTACCTTCAAGTGAAAACATTGGAAAAAAATTTTATTTTATAATAAATTGATAATTTTTTTTCCTAATAATTAATTACATATATTATTTTATTATTATTAAAAATAAATCCTATTTGGATTTTTATTTGCAGAAAAAAATTGATTGAAATTTGTTCACACTGGTTTGTATAAAAAAAAAAAAAAAAAAGAAATATTATTGAAAGTTTGACAAATTTTTGCGGCCCTAATAAAAATCATGAGAAATTCACCACTTTTCCTGAATTCGATATATGTGCGACATCGAAATATCGGAATCCTCGACATTTCGGATTCTCAACGTCGTTCTACATGGAACAGCGCGACTGTGCGTGATCACCAAAATCCCCCGGGTTTAGATACATTTCATGATATTACATCTAATCCACTCTCAAGAAACATGACCCAGATACCATTTTGCGTTTATCGATGTTAAACACTTTACCTTGACCTACTAGAGAAATATCGAAATTTTTCAAAAAAAAAAGAAAATATTATATCGCAATAGTTATTTTTTTTTATTTGTTACAATTTGATTGTAAACAAAATAAAACAATCAGATTTTAATTAAATTTTGTCATTATTAGTTGATTATTGAATTTAACTTAATAAATAAAAATAAATAATTTATATTGATTTATCAAATAAAGATAAATTAATAATAATTACTTTCTTTTCATATTAAAAAAAAAATGTTGACTCTGATATTGAATCAGAAACTAATATTTACACGTTCAACCCACATAAATATGACTTGAATAAGCAACGATAAATCATAAATCAACGTCATGCGTAAATAAAACTTAATCCAACGCTATAAAGTTATTAAAAGTTATTTTCTATCTTTGATGAAAAATTTAATCAATTATTATCAACAGAAGCCAGTAATGAAGAGAATTAGGAAAAAAAAATTCTCATTATTACAAACCTTTTATAATCTAAGTTGCCTGACATTAATTTATCTAATATCTAATTTTTTACATTCTTCGTTTTTATGACATAGGTGTGGAAAATAGTGATACAATATTTAACAATTCTAATCAATTTTTTACTTTAAAAAATATTTTTATGCTTTTTTCTTTAGAAATAAATAAATTATTTATTATTAAAAAACAAAAGAAAATTTTCAATTGAATTTTCATAAAAAAATTTTTTGCACTTGTTCAACAACATGTCACGTGTATATAAAAGCTCAGCTGTTGGATGCGTTGAGTCATTTCTATATAACGTTGACGGACATAAAACATTAACGTTCGATGCTTTTGTGACTATATGCAATGGTGACTTCAACGTTAGCTGTTTCGTTTAATTACTGATTCTAAAACCGTCCAGGTGTAACAGTCGCATGGCCACCGAGTGTTATCAGGATTTTAACAGACTTTTTTTTTCAAACACCATGTTGCAGGACTGTTATTGCACACTCTCTTGGGCAACTTTACCCTCGTTGAAATTACTACTTAGGAACCCAATTTTAACACACAGCGTACTATCCAACATATCTGATTTTTTAAAATTACAAATTATTCAACATTTTCATTTATGTATATAATTAGAATTTTTTTTTTTTTTTAATTGATCCTTCAAACAATATTCATAACAGACTATTATAAATTTTTTTATTAAAAAATCTTAATTCTGATTTTTAATGTCGAATTTAAAAACAAATTTTTTTTAATAAATTACAACTCAATTTATTATTATTATTATAATAGTAGAGAAGGCTTTTTTTTAATAATAATTATTTTTATAATCAAAATAACAATTAATTGTAACAATTGTTTTTACAATATAATAAAATTGAATTTAAAGCTAAATGAATTTACAAGAGAACAAGAACTTTCATTGAATTCTGTAAAATCGAATTTCTCAGATAAATTCAATACAAATTCGTCTTTATAAGCATTGACATTGCAGAGCGTTTCTAAATTGAGAACTCGATGCTCGTTAAAGTCGACAACAAAATTGCTGATTTGTATTTCACTAATGACGTCCTAGTTCCCTAATCTTTTGCTTGAGCGCAATTCAGAGAAACTTCAGTCTGATGTTTTGCTAAATATCTTTTCATTCTCTTTCACATTGACTGAGAAAAACCGGAAAAGGGCGAATAACAACTTGAAAATTGCAATTTAACGTAATTTATTTTTAATCAGCTCAAACATATATCTTTTTCTCTCTGATCGTTGAAAAAAACTTTTTTAATATCTTCCTCAGTAAAAAAAAATGAAAGAAAAGAAAAAAATTGCATTTTTAAAAGGCAATTCGTCTTTTTTTTTTTTATTTTCTTCCAAATTATTGCGTATCCAGAAAAGTTGCAGAGCTTTTGAAAGCTTTACGACTTGAGCAATGTAATTTTTCGACGCCTCGACTTTTTCTTGTACGAGAGAAAGAGAGAACAAAGTTTTTCAACGTCTAATCTTTTTCTTTTTTTTTTGCCTTCTGTCGCGCGTGAAGGAATGCAAATAGTGAAGTGAACTTGACTGAAGTTCCAATATATACTACTGGCAGTGCGAGGAAACCTTTGGGCAAAAAGGTACTCTTGAGGTTACAAAACTTGGGGCCAAGTCTTGGCTCGACTACTATCGGATTGATTTTAATATCAACTTTATTCTTCAAAAACTCAACTCCACTGCTCTACATTTTCAAGAGTTATTTCGAGTCCTTTCTAAACTTTGCTCTATTTAATCTTATCAGGCAAATCTTGATTTTGTAAAATTCTAAACTTATTATTTTTTTTTTTTTTTGAAAAAAATAGACAAATTTTTTTGAGAAATTATAAAAGGCAAATAAACCTCAACAGAGAACGGAAACTTTTGATTGGTCGGAAGGGACTCTGACATGGTAATGTTGCAAAGCGATTTTGGTTGTGGGGATAGTTAATTCCGGAAGTCGGTCGTCACGCGAAATGTGCTCACTTTCCTGCTTTCCGAAAGGCAACCCACCTTACTTCTTGCTCCCGCTCTCTTTTATACCATTTTACACATTTTCGTGTGTGTGTGTGTGGCAATTAGCAAGATTGTGGTTGGAATCACATGTAAAATAACAATTATTATTATGCGGGCAATAAAACTGACTGGTTCATGGCTATTAACACAAGCTGCTACTACCCATTTTCTGCACTTCAAAAATAGTCTTTTCCTGTTTTCCCATTCAATGTTGCCCACAAAAAAAAAAAAAAAAAAAAAAAAAAAACTCTCTCATTCCTTTTCGACACTACTCATAGATGTAAACTTTCCTAATTGAACATGTATATCTAAACAAGCAATATGGCCTCTTTAATATACAAAAGGCAAATTTAATTAAATCGCAAATGTTTTCTCCAAGATAATAATTATTAGAAATTATATAGAGGTTATACAGGTTAATTATACAGGTTTCTGTAGAAAATTATTTTATTTACATCTAAAGAAACTACGTGGAAACATTTTTTTCCGGTCGATTTTTTGTCCGAAATAAATAAATGAAAATCAAATAAAGATTATTTTCCAGGGGGTCGATTACGTAACTTTCCCACATCCCACTTCCCATCTTTCATATCCCACTTCCCATATTTCACACTCCACTTCCCATATTTCACATCTCACTTCCCATATTTCACATCCCACTTCCCATATTTCACATCCCACTTCTCACTTCCCATATTTCATATCCCACTTCCCATATTTTACATACCACATCCCACTTCCCATATTTCACATTCCACATCTCACTTCCCACATTTCACATCCCACTTCTCACATTTCACTTTTCACACTTCACATCTCACATTGTACATAACACTTTTCTTATCACGCTTTCCACCTTTTATATCCCACTTCCCACTTCTCAAATCTCTCCCATTTCCCACAAGATGTTGGATGTGGGAAGTGGTATGTAAAATGTGGGAAGTGAGAAGTGGGATGTAAAATGTGGGAAGTGAGATGTAGGAAGTGAGATGTGAGATGTTGGATGTGGGAAGTGGTATGTAAAATGTGGGAAGTGAGAAGTGGGAAGTGGGATATAAAATGTGGGAAGTGAGATGTGGGATGTAAAATGTAGGAAGTGAGATGTGGGAAGTGGCAAAGTTACGTAATCGACCCCCAGGGACCCGATCGGGGCCGGATCAGACTGCCGTATTAGGGAATGTAAAGCCGTGCCTGATGTGGCCCTGATTAGGAAATCCACATTTTCTAATCGCCCTGATTTGATCTTGATCAGGTGTGGCGTTTCATTACCTACTAGGGCCCTCACTGTAAAAAGAAAGTCTTATTTTAAGGCCGAAAAGAAGTCTCATTTTCAAAGGCAACATTTTTAAGACACCTTAGCTGAATTTACGCAAATGCAATTTCCATTAGAGCTACTAGCGCTGATTTTAAGACTCATCTGAAAATAAGATTTTCTTTTTGCAGTGCTAATAAGACAATTTCTACACGGGTAGTTCAACGAAATTATTTATTTACCTATTTAGTAACAGATTATTTAAATCAAATAAATTCTATTATTCAGTGTATGAAAAGTAATAAATAAAAATTTGAATTTTTTTTTTTTTTTTTTTTTTTGATAAAAAAAAAATTAAGAAACAAGTGTTAGAATCAGTATATACGTTAGACTCCATTACTTTACACATGCCAACTAGATAAACAGAGACACATAAAAGAGAGAGGGAAGAGGAGGGGGGGGGTTTGGTGCCTGGAGAAGCTGCTCCAACACTCTCGAGGGCTTCTATGTTTCTTGGACGGAAGACTCACCCAGTAACTTTGCAAGACAAATTGCTGTTGTGAACTATTTTAAGTTCATTTAAATATCAAATTATGTAAAGGCTCCGAAGAACCTGCTGCCACTATACCAACGTACTTATACGCGAGCGTATGCCCTCCACTATTTTCACCACGAGAGACACTATCTACATAAGCATGGTAACAAGTAAACTGTGGTCAACTTTTAAGTCGCGAATATAAAATATATCAAGAATCTAAAGTGTTGAATATATTTCTTTTATAACTATAGACTAAAAATGAATTTAATTAACGTTCCATTTTTTTTATTTTATCATTAGAAAGTCTCAAATAAATATTTCATCAAACGAAAGAAATATTTATTTGAATGAAATAAATAATTGAACCAAATACATATTTTGTTCAATTATTTATTTATAACTGAAGTAAAAAGAAAATTAAGATATTAAAAATAAAAATACGCCTTATATAATAAGCAATTAATTTCGCCTGAAAGAAGTACATGTTTATATAAACATATAAAAGATGTACTTGAAATATTTATACGAAAGAAATGGAAATTTTTTTTTCAAAACTATAAAGCAATATGAAACGCAACATTTTTATTTAAAGCGTAATTGTATCTTGTTACTCAGCTTGGAAGGAAAAAATAAAACAGATTGAAAATTCCAAAGTAAAAGGTTCGATGGAGAGGCAGTAGAGCAATATTTAATTAAATATTTCAGTGCCACGTAGTAGGTCTCTTTTCTTTTTTTGCGACGGAGGAGTTTTCTCTCTCTCTCTCTCTCTTTCTCTTTCTCTCTTTCTTTCTATATATATATAAAATAGCATCCAAAATTGAAAGCCAAGTAATGAGTCCTACACCCTTAACCAAGTATTGCGGTCATTTTGAATTCCAGGCACGCGCCACTAACTGGGTGTATTCAAATCACACCAGGTCGCAGTAAGAGAAATAGTTTTGCCCCCCCCCCTCTCTCTCTCCTCTTTCTCTCTATCTCTCTCTCTTCGAATCGTTACAGTGACTGTTTTGCTTTCGCGAAATGTTGTCCGTATCCTCGAGTAAACCTAATAACTGGCAAGACATCCTTAGAGACAGTTAAGCTACTTTGTTAAAACCAACTAATTGCTTTTTCCCGCCCCCACTTCAAGGGATGCGACAATTTAACTGTCTTGGGGAATCTTTCTCATCAACTTCATTTATTAACTATTACATTCCAGACGAGTAGCATTTTGATTTAAACAACTTATTGTAATGCCTATTAGAAATGCAAATGCGCGATTTCAAATTTTATTTTCATTTCATTAGAGAAATTTAAAAATTATTTATTTTTATTTAATATTTTAATTTGCAAACATTATTCAAATTTTAATTTAATTTTTAAATATGTAATAGTTTACATAATATATGAATTTGTTACAATAAATTTACATTTATAATTGAATTCGTAATATAAAATTAATATTAATTCTAATTAACAAACATATATTTAATATAAATATATTAATTTTTAATGTCTACGATTTTGTATTTTGGATGAATTTTTTTTTTTAAATAGCAGCGCTTTAAATTTCACACGAAATTGTTATATTCACAGATGAGGAAAATAAGTTCCATCTGGTTCATGAACAAGAGGAAAAAATGTTTCTTCACTCAACGATAAAACGAAGTTTCGTGTGAAGTCATTTAGAACAGGAATTGTATTTTCTCTCTTTACACCTTTACTTTCGTCTATACTTTTCTCATGATGGTTCTCTATAATTTAACCAACTATAGATTCTTATTTACCGCACATATATATATACATCGATTCAACTCACTTTTCGATTTCATCGGTATTCTGCGAGTCAATCCTATTTCTGATCCTTTCTTGAAATTCACTTTCTTACATCGATATATATTTTTTTTCCAACTTTCAATATTTATTATCTACTCTCTAAATTTAAATTACTTACAAAATAACTAATTTGAAAATTTCAATTATTTCTCAATTCACCGCAATTTTTTTTAAGTGAAAAAAAATTCTTTTTTACTGAAAATATTATTCACGGAGAAAATAGATTCTAGAAAAAAAAAGGAAGAAGAACAAATGTGGAGTCAATTATTGAATTTATTTATTTATTCCTACGTTATATTATATATTCTCATGTGAAGGAAAAAAAAAATTTTTTCTTCTTTTCAGAAAAGAAAGTCTAAGGGTATTTTAATAGATGGTTTACTTTGAAAGTTGAAAATATTTTTCTTCTTCACACCACAGATGGTGTATGAAAAGGGAGGATTTTAAAAGAGAGTAACGCAAAAAATGAACTCTAAAATTGAAGGTGAAAAATTTTTACTGTATAACAGTCTATTTTAAAAGCCATTGTAACGCACTCAACACAAGTTTTCTCTGTATATATATAGAGCACCTAACTATTATTATACAGAAGTATATAAATGCAAATCTAGCCGAGAGTCCGATTTGCATATAGAAATCTCGCAGAAAACAAAAAAAAAAAATTTTTTTTTTTTTCCAGAGAAACACCTAACTGGCCAGTCTCGTTTCGTCTTACCTATTTTGCATGCGAGATTGCTGGAGACGCTTTTCCGCACGGCACGTCCGCCACAATTCTCCCCTTCCCCCCACTCATATATCCACGACTTTTGAATCAAGGGAGTCGATCTAAAGAAAGCGTCAAAGGTATCGTTTCACGTGACATGGATTTTTAAAGAGACGTCAAAAATATTTTTTTATTTCCGGGGAAATCTACCTGTGAATAACCCACTTGGAAAGATTCTCTGAAGGTTCTATCAGAATTCCGCCGGAACATCCAAAGTAATTCCGTCGGAATTCCATCTGAGTTCCAAAGAATTTCCAACGGAATTCCGAATAATTTTTTTTTCAAAATTTTTAGAGTCCTAATTCCGTTGGAACTCCGTCGGAATCCCATTGGAAATTCTTTGGAACTCCGATGGAATTCCGACGGAATTACGTTGGAAGTTCCGACGGAATTTTGATAGAACCTCCAGGGGGCACTTTCCGGGGAATCTTTCCAAGTGGGGAAAAAAATTTTGCCAGGGCCCAGATCGGGATCGAATTAGGCTGCCTTATTAGGCAATGAAACGCCGCGCCTGATGTGGCCCTAATTAGAAAAACCCTGATTTGGCCCTAATCAGGTGTGTGGCTATTCCCTACTAAGGCCCTGATAGGGCAATTTCTACACGGGTAACAATCATCTCTTATAGATTTGAAAATAATTTTTTTTATGTGAAAAAAAATTTAGATGACGAAAATATTTTAAAAATTAAATTAAAAAACTGTCAGCAAATGGGGAAAAGAAAAAAAAAATTTTTTTAAATTTATTTGTGGTCGAAATGCACTTTAGTAATTACCGGCTAAAACACGATATATATGTGTATGCATGTGTGTAACCACAGTTACTTTGGTTTCTCGAGATTTCTACTCTACCTTGAATACGAAATTCGTTATCTCCTGAAATCTATATAGGAGAGAGAGAGGTCCTGCTCACTTGCCATATAACACGGTAAGCCGATGTAACATCGGTTACCAGTTAGCGCGTAGAGGTTTCCAGGGATTAGATTTGATTACCACGCCTAGAAACTGGTCCAAAATCTGGACAGCATTCTGAAAACCGTCAGAAATTACCTTATGCACGATGCGTGTCAGGAATTTTAGCAGAGGTCGTCACGTAATCAACTATCTCAAACAAAATTTCACATTTTTTTTTTTATTTTTCCTAATTGCATAAAAATAATAATAATTATTGATCAAATTCCAAGAATTATTTATAAAATTCACAGCATTCTATTTTCAAATTTGACTTTTGTCAATTTTTATCACTGACAAAGAATAGAAATAATATATATATATATTTTTTTTTATAAAACTTGTAAAAATAAAAGAAACTCTTTTAATATCTCAAGAGACAGTATCTTTTATTTGTGTCTACTAAATAAAATAAACAGAAATATATAAACCGAAAATCCATGACGTGTGGGAAAAATAGAATATCAATAAAGTATGAATTCTTGTTTTGGAAAAAAGTTCGTTTCTTAAAGAGGATGACTAGAAAAGATCAATACAAGAAAAATTGCCGACTTGGCGAAAGCCTCTTTTCCAAAAGGCTCGAGTGCACAATGTTATTCAGATTTATTCAGTTAACCGAAGAAAACAGATTTGGCGCCGAGCATTGCCTATATATATATATAGAGAGATCCTCTGGCAAACAAAGTATCATATCCCGATAGTACTGAAACAGATGCTGCGTGCATAACAGTCTCAGCCTTCGACCTTATTTTGCCAGGCGGAATGTTACCTTTATGAAAGTTTCTAGTCGATGCCAAAAGCATATTAGCATAGTAGGCTACCTTTACTTCTTTTTTTTCAAAATTTCATATTTTTACCGCAACAACAATCTACCCTTATAAATATATTTAATCTCAAGAATACATTTAAGAACAAAATCTAGGAATATACAAAGTTATATTTATTTACACTCCCATAGTCCTATAAGCAGATAATACCTAAATACATTTTTTTTCCACCGTTTACTTTTTTGAAAAAGTAACTAATTAATTAAATGACTAATTTCTAAGACTATAAAAAAATATATAATTTAAAATCTAAAATTAATAAGAGAAAAAAATACAAAGAAAATATAAAGATTTACGCGCAATATAGAAAAATATAATATTTATATATTTTTTTGCATGCTTTTGTACATGAATATAAATATATATATATATATGTCGGCTAAAGATTTATGTATATATAAGAATAAAAAAAAAAAGATAGAGAGACGGAAAATGGCATAGAACGGTCAGCGATGACGTTAATACAAAGCAGCATCCCGCTCGTAAAAGTCCCTGAATAGAATTTAAAATATGAATTCATATGGTCACGCAAATGTCGTGTCCTGCGACCGTTACCCATAACCGTTGGCACTATATATGCATCGTTCTATATACTATCAAGAAGGTAAACGTTTGAATCAACCATTTGATTTTTATCTTTTCACAAGTATAACATTATACTCTTGTGAACCTTAAAATATATATTCAGAACAAAAATTTAATTATCACAAAAACACTTTTTTTTTTTAAACGCAAAAATTACATTTTCAATTTCCATTATATTTAGGTACTAATATTTTAAAAGAGAATTATTAATTCTTAATTAATTAAAGAATTATAAACGTAAAATAACAAAAAATATAATAAATTAAATAACAATAAAATTAATAATAATAAATTAAATAATATTTAAATTATTATATAATAATAAAATAAAAATATTTTTCTAATTAAAATTTTAATTGATGCATTAATCCTACAACATTGAAAATTCACTAAAGTCGGCATTTTAAACTTTCCTTTTTTGAGGATTAAAAGCGGTTCAATTTCGCTCTCTTTTAAACCTCAAATCATGCATATATATATATATTTGCAAATCTGCACAGCTTAAGGTCTAAAATCTTGGATTATTTCCACTAGAAAATAAAAAAAAAAAAAAAAAAAAAAAAATTCTAAAAATTGCTTTCTATGGGTAAGCTCAAGAGGTTGGTTTTCATCTTACACAGCATAAATTAAACAAAATTAGTGATTTTTTTTTTAAAGAAGAAAATATAAAATAATTTTATTTTACCTACAAAAATTAAAATGGACAATGTGTGAATTTAGAGGTATTTAAAAATAATGAAGAAACTATTTAAAAATTATTTATAACTTTTGAAATATTAAATTTAAATACATGGTCTAATTTAGGGTTTATGTCTGACCAAACCCGGATTTTACTACTTATAAAAGTAAAGAAAATTTTCATTAAATATTGATTTATACTACTGCTAAAATTTTATAAGTCAGACTAAATATTTATTTTTACTATTTATTTTCTAATTTAATTTTGTCCGACTAAAATCGATTTAATCTACTTATTACAAGAAATAAGAATGTCTGACTAAATATTTGCTTTTACTACTCACGAATTTACAAAAAATTCCAAAAGTTTAATTAAAAATGTAAGTTTACTACTGCTGTTCACCTTATTTTTTATGTCTGACGAAAACCAGCTTTTTCTACGGATGTTACATAAATTTTGAAAGTCTGATTAAATATTTACTTGTACTACTGATAAAATTAAAACAATTTTGAAGCCTGAATGAATATTTACTTGTACTACTGATTTTCCAATTTACTTACTATGTCTGACTAAAACCGATTTAATCTACTAATAAAATTTTAAAAATATTTTAAAAGTCCAACTATAAGTATTTACTTCTACTACTAGCAAGATTTTACAATTATTTTCATCATTAAAAATAGTTACTATAATTGTGTATAATTTTTTTTTCTACTAGGAGTTTAGAAGAAAATTCTGTCTGACTTAACGTATTTTTTTCTACCAAAAAAAATATTAATTTTTCACACTTTTATCAAATGAAACAATATATTAAATCTCAAAAATTAGTCTCTCTCTTTTTTTCTACAAAATTTACGCGCAAAATAATGCAGCAAAAAAAAATGAATAAAAAAAAAGTGAATTGTTTTAATTATAAATAGGCATCACTTGCGATCATTATATTTGGAAAAAGTGCACAAGAATGGAAAAAAATAAAAGGTGCTTTTATTAACAGCTCGTGGTGAAGAGAGTGGATTTTCATTGAAATCTTAAAAACATTATTATATAGTATATTTGCAATGGGACAGAGAATGAGAACTCGAACAAATCTCAACGGTCTTTTTTAATGAGAGCCAAGAAAGAATTTTTGAATGAGAATGAGAGAGAGAGAGAAAAAAGTGGTCCCTGATAAGGAGAAGAGAGGCTTCCTTCGTTAATGCGAAACTTATCGTGAGAAGCGACGATATTCTTAAGGGGTGGCGCTACACAAGGCTGTGTCGACGCCGGTATTTTCCAGCGAGTTCACCCCATTAAACATTTTTGCTATCTCGGTGGAATCTACGGGAGGTGAAAGGGTGGAAAGGATGGCTGAGAAAGGGTGGAAACGAGAGAGAGAGAGAGGAAATGGTTGCTCGCTAGCGAGCCGTCGACGCCACCTGTTGCTTTTCCAGTCGAGTCCGCTTTTCCGTTTCTCTCTCTTTACACCCTTCTCATCCTCGAGTCGATCTCTCTCTCTCTCTCTCTCTTTTTATTTTCTATCTTTCTATCTCTTTTCCCCCATTTCTCTTGCTCAACATTTCTTCTTCTTCTTCTACGTTCGCCCTTCTCCAACCATCGTAACTACAGTGAGGGTGAGACAAGATCTCGAGAGCGTAAGACGCGACTCGAGCCCACTTACGCACTTTAACTTTTGTTTTACAAAAACGAATTGTCTTCGTGTACACACCACTTCTCACTTCTGAAAAGCAGATTTTCAGACACGAATGAAAAAGAAAACATTTCTAATTCTTGTCATCTTTACATTTATTTTCAATATAAAATACTGCCATTTGATTATATGCACCGAGAATATTTTTTTTCAAAAAAAAAAAAATAAATAAATGGAAAAGAAATGTTTATTTAGACACATTTAAAAAAAAAATATTTTTATGTTATTTAAAAGAAAATAAATAGAAAAAATTTTAGTGAAGTAGTAAAACCATATTTTAGTCAGACGGAAATATAATATTTATTTTCAAACATGAAACTTTTACATAGTTTTTAATATTTTCATTCTTTACTATAAACTTGGTAAATTATTTTTAATAATGTTTTTTAACATTATTTTTTGTGCCTGACGAAAAACAAATTTGTTCTACTAATTGTAAGAATTTAGTAAGTTTGATGAATTATTTATTTGTACTACTGATGAAATTTCAAAAATATCGAAGATCTAACTTAATGAATATTGACTTGTACTACTGAAAAAAAATTAGGTCGACAAATATTTACTTTTACTACTGTATTTTTACTTTAATTATTATGTCTGACTAAAATCAACCTCTACCACTGATGGAATTACTAAAATTTTATAATTCTGACAAAATATTTATTTGAACTACTATTTTTCCAATTTAATCATTGACTAAAACCGATTTAATCTACTAATTACAAAAAAATTCGAATGTCTGACTAAACATTTGCTTTGACTACTCAAAAAATAACAAAAATTTAAAAAGTCTGATCAAATATTTATTTGTACTACTGATGAAATTACAAAAATATCGAAGATCCAACTAACTGAATATTGACTTGTACTACTGATGAAATTTAAAAAAAAATTAAGTCTGACTAATATTTACTTTTACTACTGTATTTTTACTGTAATTATTATGTCTGATTAAAATCAACCTGTACAACTGATGGAATTACTAAAAATCAAGCCTGATTAAAAATTTACTTGTACTACTGATTTTCTAATTTAATTATTATGTCTTACTAGAACCAATTTGTACTAATTACTCTCTCAATCTGAATTAGTAAAAATGTTTACTAATTTAAATTAGTGACTCACTTTTTGCTTTAGAATTAGTTAAATTTTACTAATTGTTAGTTAAAGTTACTAATAATTAGTAAAATTTTACTAATTCAGAAGCAAAAAGTGAGTCACTAATTCAAATTAGTAAACATTTTTACTAATTCAGATTTAGAGAGTATGTATTACAATAATGTAGAGTCTGATTAACTTTTTACTTGTACTACTGATTTCTTAATTTAGTAATTATGTCTGACTAAAAAGGACGTGATCTACTAAATTACAAAAAAAAAGTCTTACTAATTGTTTACTTGTACTACTAATACAATTACCGTAATTTAGAAAGGCTAAAAAGAATATTTAATTGTAGTACTGATTTTCCTATTTAGTTATTATGTCTGATAAAAACCGATTTAATCTACAAAAACAATTATAAATTTTCGAAAAGTCTGACTAAATATTGATTTGCACTACTTGCACAATTAAGAAAAGCGGTATTTTATTACACAAACAATAGACAATAATCAAATATTGTAAAATAATAATTAAATTAAATTAAATAATAAAATAATAAAAAAAATGATTAAAATTGATTGAAATTGAAAATATAATATAAAAATCTAATTGACAAATATAGATAAACTTGATTACCCCTTTATATATGATTCGTGGGAAGTAATGAGTTTATAACGTATAATTGACAAATGTTACAGTAGTATACTAGATATGTGAATTTATCTCATAGACAACTAGAATGAACGGAGTACAATAAACCGTTTATTGTGCCTGATATACACACGTGATGTGTGCTAAAGCTCATTCTGTTATCTATGACTTGTTACACAATAAAACAAATACGAAAACAACAACCGAATACAAATAACATATTATTTACTCTGAAACAATGTACACGAAATCCATTTCAAATTGATCGTATACGAAATTTCCATTGTTTGCGCTTAATAAGGCCACTAAATTGTTGAAACTAAATTTGCTTTTTTACTTTTATTTTAAAATAAAAATATTTCAAAATGTGTAAGTAAAAAAAAAAAATTTTTCAAATGCAAATCAAAATTTTCATTAAATAAAAATTCTATCAAATAATAATTCAATTAAATGATTTGGTCTTTATGAATTAAAGTAAAAATTGATTCCATTAAAGTGAAATTCCACGATTTCCAATCTCATTCTTTTTTTTGTGTAAAGTGTTGGCAAAATAATTAGCTGATGCTTAGCTCTCTATAATTAAGTTCATTTCTCATCATGTTGATGAATGCAGATCATTTATGTGTCCAGTTAACCAGGCACCAGGAGAATTTGCTTTATCAAAGTTTAACAGCAGGTTCAAGCTGGTCAATAGGACAACATCAATTGGCACGTCTCATCATTACGCAGTTCATGTCATGTCATCCGGCAGGCTCTGGCTATCTTCAATTCAGTGATTCTCGAATATATGGAGCATACAGCAGCTACCAACCAAAGCTTGAATAGATGTATTGTGTCAAAAGTTGATTATGAGCACCCTCTCTTGTACCTTCTCCCCTTACAACCCCTCCTCTTCAATGCCTACAGATGCGTATATATCTCATATAAGCATGTATCGACCATTCACTTTATAGTGATGCCCATATATATATGGGGTATATACCATTATCGCAAGTCATCGATCATTACACTTTAATGGCTTTTAGAGAGAGGTGAAATCCAAAAAAGAAACTCCCCCGTTTTCCATACAAGGGGACACATCGAAGAAAAATCGTTGCCACTTCCGACACAACGACGACGTTCGACTATCTGCCCTAAAGCATTTTTCCTCATATAGTGCTCTTTTACTCTGATTCTTCTTCTCCTTTTTTTTTCCTCTTCCTTTTTCTGCCCTCTTCTTTTGGTTCTTTAGTATCGGCAAGGATCAAACCTCGATATTCACTTTCGTAAAACCTTTCACTTCGGGGAAATACGAGCGTGATCAAATTCAAGAGTGGCACCATACTTCTTTTATATTATTTATACTATAGTATAGAAGTTTTTTCTTGGGGGGGGGGAATATTCTAAGGTGACATTCAAAAAAAAAATTCTCGAGATCATTAAGATAAGAACATGGAAAAAAATAAATTTATCTGAAACAGCGAAAGATTTCACTGGAATAGAGAATGATTCAACTGAAACAATTACAACTTTTCCTGGGATCGATTTTCACTTTCCACTATAATTCGAATTCTCACTTCCACTATTTATAATTTTCACTTTCATTTTTATTTTTATTTTTATTTAAATTTAAAGTAAATTAAATTTAAATTTAAATTTTTACAATTTTTATTTTCGTATTTCCATTTCCAATTATCCAAATTTTCACTTATATTTCCGCTTCAACTTTCACTGATTCCAATATTAACTCATATTTTTATTTTCACTTTCACTGATTCCAATATTTAGTCGTATTTTTATTTTCACTTTCACTGATTAGAAATTAGTGAAAGTGAAAATGAAATTGCGACTGAAAATAAGAATCAGAGGAAATGGTCGTGAAAATAAAAGTGAGGGTAAAAATTAGAATCAGTGAGAGTGAAAATCAGAATTAGTGAAAGTGAAAATGGAATTATGTAATCGACTCCCTAGAATTTATTTTCAGCCGAATTTTTAAATTAATTCTCGTCAGAATAATTAATTGTTCGAATTTACATTTTACAGAATTCTTAAAAAAGACGAATTTTCATTTGTCCGAAATTTCAAATGGCCGACAAACAAATCGACAGAATTATTTCGGCATGAATTTAAAACCTAAACAATCAGAAGTTGACAACGAAATTATAATTAGTTAATTTTAAAATTCACACGGAGTTTCTTTTTCGATTGTTTTTCGGACATTTATAATTTCGGGCATATAGAAATTCGGCGTTTTAAAAATTCTGTAAAATGCAAATTTTTTAATAAAAATTCTTCCCAATATTCAGTTTGTAAAATAAAACACATTTTAAATGATTTTTGTTCAATGAAAATTCGACTAAATAATAATTCTGTGTAATTCAAATTCGATGAAATATCCAAATCCAAATTCAAATTAGTCTGAAAACTGAAAATTCGTTTAAAAAACAATTCTCTAATACACTGTAAAAAAATTAGGGAGTTAACGTTACTGGGAGTTGGGAGGTTAAAATTTTCGAGTTAAAAATCAACTCAAAAAGGAAGTTAATAATTAAATTAACTCCTTAAAACCAACTCCCTAGGCATAAAATTAACTCCCTTCGCTTCAACTCCAAAAGGATGGAACTTTTATAGCATCCCCTAGGGAGTTAAAATTCAACTCCATTTTTTTACAGTGATACAGAAAATCGGTTACATGAAATTTCTGTAACATAATAATTCGAAGAAATAAAAATTCGGCTAAAAATAAATTGTAGGCAATGAACATTAGTCAATTAAAAATTCTAACAAATTAATTTTACATTCATGCGTTTTTTTTTCTTGAATAGAATTTTCAAAGATTTCAGTTTTCAAAAAACAAATGTGTTTTCCCTTTTTGTGAATAAATTTTCTTTCTATTTCTCTTATTTTCTATTTTATGAAAAACTTTCACTGTTTCAGGTAAATCTTTTTTTTTCCTCGAAAAGAAAATTTCAGTTATAAAATATATCTAAATAAAAATTATTATTAAACATTATTTAAATTTATGTTTCCACGAAAAAATTGACGGAATTCTCTCGTTAAATTCGAAGAGAGGAATTTTATACGCATGAAGGAATTCAAACACGCGTGTGATTTTCTAGAGAGCGAGAGAGAGGGGGAGGGAGAGAGAAAGAGAGATAGTAACGTTGGAGCATTGTTCTCGAGCTTCATTCCTCGAATGTGGCACGACGCTAGTTTAGTTCGTTGGTGGACGTTAGGTGCAGGTGGCGCAGGGTATTTATAGCCAAGCCGTGACTCCTCTTCCTCTTCACCAAACAAGTACCTTAGTCAACTTAAGCCATCTTCCGCTGCCATGGAGTCGTTCTCCAATTCGTCTCGACGAAAAACGGGTAAAACTGAACTAGCTGACATGACAGCAGGAAGCAGCAATATAATCAAGAGAAACATTTTCTACGTCGATGACAAAATTTCAAACATTTAAATAAAATTAATGAAAACTAAATTTGTCATCCTAAAAAAAGTTATCAATTCAAAAATCGGTATTACTTTAATAAAATAGATCTTGTAACAATTTTTATATTGAACGACCGGTGATAATAGTTTGTTCAAGAATTAAAAGTATTTTCTACTATTGTTACGTTTTTAATTTTGAAAAAATTAGACAAATTCAAAAATTTTTTTATTTATAAAATATAAACTTTAAAACATCAACATCGATGCTCGGTAATATTCGCTTGTAATGAAATTTAATTAATAATTGCGACTTAAAATATACCGCAGGAAATATATTATTTTATGAGGAATGTTTCATCAACCTAATTAAATATTCGGAATTTACGTGAGAGGGAGGGGGTGTTTGTGAGGGGAAAATCCTTGTCGACTGTGACGGTAACAGGACATTTTTGAAATGGAAAACCCATTAAAAGAATAAATTTTCGAAAAAAAAAAAACGGATACTTATCAAGTTTATAGAATGAAAGAAAGAAGGTCTGATGAAAACTCGAGAACAACGTATAAACACGTATAGTTTACTGCAAAGCATGTTAATTAAACAAAAAGGCTCCCGTATATTCAGCTAATTAGAGAGTAGCTCTTGCAGCCTCGTGTTCTTGACTTCAAAAAATATTTTTCCTCTCTTTCTCACTCTTTTGTTTTCGCATTTTTTTTTTTTTTTTTATTTATTTTGTTCCAAGTTTTCTCTTTCCAATATAATAATTGTCAACAGATTTTTTCCTCTCTCTCTTGAGTGAAATTTTTTTTATAAAGAATTTAGTCTTCGATTTTAGTTTTTGAAATATTTTAGTTGGTACAAATATAATATTTATCTTCGAGATAAATAATTATTTACTAATAAATAAATAAATTGAAAATAATTTCAAAGGAAATTAATTTTGATAAACAAAAAATAGATGTTTGGAATTTTTTTTTGGAACTTTTTACAACAGTTGTATTTATACAAGTTCTCTTCAATGTTCAGGTGTTAAGTACAAGGGTACTTGTGGGTTAACCAACACAAATTGCCAATACAATCCTACACTCGAACCGTATCATGCGTAAATCGTCAACGTGGCCACACAATTATCGTGAATGGGGAGATGGAATTAGCACTGGACAACGCGACACTTCCGGATGATTAGGTTGAGTCTCTGGGAAACCTAAACCGTTGTCTACAGTTGAGATTCACTATATGTATGTGTATATATATACAGAATAGAAGGGATTTCGCTTTGTTCTCCATCTGTATAGCTCTTGCATTTACTTGCAACGAGACTCAACGGATTTAGCAAAGCATTTTCTTTTTCGACAAAACTATATCCAGATATTTTGTTTGCAAATATATATATCTCAATGAGAATTTCACAATTTAAATGTTATCAGAAATTTTTGACAAAACTTTATCATTTCTTTTTTTTAAATTAATAATAATTACATGTTTATAAAAAATATCTCCCTTACCTTAGTCTGCATCCGATGTATGATGAGAAGATTTGAAGATAATTCAGATGAGATGATATGCTGGAAAAACGATTTAAAAATTTTCGCAAACACTCCCGAATTTTAAAATAATAAGATAAAAATACATTTTTAATATTTAAGCGATCGCGGTTTTAAGAATTTCGAACACTCCCGGAAAGAAAAAAATAATTAGTAAAATTAAAAAAAAAAAAAATTGAGCACTCCCGAAGCTGTTCATCTGGAAATAAAAAATAAGACGATAAAGTATTAGAGAAAAAATATAAATTTTGTTTTTGAAATTACACAGTTTAGACTAATACGACCAAACAGGTCAAGACACGAATTGCAAATGATTTGATTATATTTGGGATTTTTAATTGTTATGACGACCTTCGGCTAGAAGGTACCTTATACGACTTGGGACGCAGGTATAAAAATAATTACAAAATTGCTTCCCACACAAAATACTTGGAAAATATAATTTTTAATTTTGATTTATAATATATTTTATATTATAATGTATATTATAAATTTATAAATTTACTTTAAGATTTTTAACTTGTAGAAAAAAACTAGTTAGTTTATCGAAATCGTATTATGGAATAACAAATTATAAATAAGACAAAAATTAAACACTTCCAAAAATTTTTTGATCGCGTAATAAAAAAATTACTCCGAACTATTTTACTTTAATTACTAAATTTCTTTTACGAGAACAATGACCACGTGGCTAAACAGATCGAGACGCGATTTGCATAAAATTATCTTTGGGATTTTGTATAGTTATGATTTTCTTGTTACTTGAATGTAAACATAAACGTTAATCTATATAAATATAGTTTTATCTAAATTAGATATTTTATTATATAGAAATATAGAAATTAAAATTTCTAAATTTAAATATTTCTTTAATATAAATTATTTTTTTTTTATTTAAAGTAAATTAAATTTAAATTTAAATTTTTACAATTTTTATTTTCGTATTTCCATTTCCAATTATCCAAATTTTCACTTATATTTTCGCTTAACTTTCACTGATTCCAATATTTACTCATATTTTTATTTTCACTTTCACTTTCACTGATTCCAATATTTACTCGTATTTTTATTTTCACTTTCACTGATTAGAAATTAGTGAAAGTGAAAGTGAAATTGCGACTGAAAATAAGAATCAGTGGAAATGGTCGTGAAAATAAAAGTGAGGGTAAAAATTAGAATCAGTGAGAGTGAAAATCAGAATTAGTGAAAGTGAAAACGGAATTATGTAATCGACTTCTCTAGAATTTATTTTCAGCCGAATTTTTAAATTAATTCTAGTTAGAATAATTAATTGTTCGAATTTACATTAATATTAATAATTAATATTTCTTTAATATAAATTATTTTTTTTCTTAATGTGGTAGAAACTACAGAGAATCTTTTTCCTTTTGTTTTTATACAACTTTTAACAAAATTGAAGAGAACAAGAAATTCTCTTTATAAAAGCATTAATTAAAGTGCACTACACAAAACAGTCTTTTGCTACTCTGATACAATTTTCAATAGAATGACCCTTCTTAATTCAATTTCAAAAGATCTTTAATAGAATTTAATTTTAAATGCAAATTTAATTATTCCTATTTATAATTTTGATCCAAGATTTTTTTTTTATTTTATCAATTTTTAGGCTTTTTCGCACCGATTCAAAAAATTCCAATTTCTAATGTAAATTTTTCTCTCAACATTTGAAGAAATTTTAATTATTACCAAGAAATTTTTTCCAGTTTAGATAACGAAAATTTGCAATTATATAAATATTTGTTCTAGAAAAAAAAAATTTGCAAAAATTTTCTACCAAATGCTCAATAAATTGAAAATGCATCACTCGGGAATATATATATTCCCATGATATAGAAATAGACCATGTGTATATATGCTATCGGAACTGAGAAGTGTGGACCAAGTTTATTTCTGCCCGTCTGGTTCTTTTTAGTTTGCTTTTCCTTTTCCTCCACCCCCTCCCAATGTTCTCGTATATTTTCTCCTTCTTCTTCTCCTCGTGTTTCTTCATCGACTGTATCTTTCTCCGCCCACGCTTCTTTTGCAATAGAGAGAACTCTCTTTTCGCAAAAGTAAGAGAGAGAAAAAGAGAGGCACTCTCGTCGAAAGCAAGAAACACAACTCTAAGAGAGCTTGGCACGCGCCAGTTCAATCGAGTGAAAGTCCAGGAAAACAGTTACCAGGCCACTTAGTTCGTTCACTGCAACTCGTGTCGTTGATTTAACTGCTTATCGAAGCGTGGGCGCGTGTGTGATCGCGCGAAAAGGGTTGTGAACACACTTTAAGCACCAAGTGCGAATAACGTCACGTAATATCCCGGAATTCAATGCCATTTGTCGTATGTTTTTCCTTGATAGAACATTGTTGATTTTATATCTATACTGCAACAATACGA
The DNA here is from genome assembly GCF_019393585.1 of Leptopilina boulardi. Classification (NCBI taxonomy): domain Eukaryota; kingdom Metazoa; phylum Arthropoda; class Insecta; order Hymenoptera; family Figitidae; genus Leptopilina; species Leptopilina boulardi. The sequence goes on from NW_026137868.1 coordinate 206,663, forward strand.
GAAACTCTTTTCGCGATGAGTTTTTTCAAAAAAAAAAAAACAAACTCTTTCTCCAAAGAATGATAGGTGAAAAGATATGAAAAAGTTTAAAGTATTCTTATCAACGAAGCAAAAAATAAGAAAAAAAAAAAAAAAAAGTCTGAAACTTTATGGCTCTCACTGTTTGTTGACAATAAAAATCCTAACAACCATTAAGTAAAATGAACTTTACTTTTCAAACACTTTCCAATACTTGCACTGCATTCAATGTTCAAGTCATAAAGTTGATAAATCGATGAGAGCTTCAATGAATTTTTCATTTTGTTCCATTTTTCGGAAGAGTTTTCTATTTAATGGCAATTTATATATTTTTCTCAATTCTATTTGTTCGAAATATTGTATATATATTTTTCATTACCTCACATTATATGATAGATATTAAAAATGAATCGTGAAATAGCCTGTGATTAATAATGATTAATAAAATAGTTAATGAAGTGAACACACAAGAGAGAATTATTCATTATGGATAGTGAAGATGATGAAAATACAATAGAAATTATTAAAGAGGTATGATAAAATTAATATACAGAAAAAAATCTACTTTAATTAATATTAACAATAGTTAAAATTAATTAGATTAAAAAAATTTTTCATTTTTTATACTTTGAAATATATTTTCTAAATATGTGTATAATTATTGCAAAACAATAGACATATTTAACAATTGAACATCAATATTAATATCGACTTCATATATATAATTACAATGAATGATTAACATTATCAGCAATACGCAATATTATATAACAATAGGAAATTGTGGTAAATGGTGCAAGAGAGTAAATTCCTTTAAATTAATTTCCAATTATACAAAAATTACTTTTATCTTTTAATTAGTACTTCTTTTAATTAGTTCAGTGAAATATTTTAAGTAAATAAATTATTTGATTTAAATAGAACTTCAATATTATCAAATAAATATTTATTTGAACTAATATATTTTTATTTTTAATTGTAATTAAATACATAATTAATGTATTTAAATCAGATAGCATTTAATTGACTCAAATAATTATTTAATAATTAATACAATTAAATTTATATTAATTATTAATAATTTAATTTAATACAAATCAATATTTATTTGATATCAAGTAACCGATAATTTAAATCAAATAAATTTTTTTTGCATATAAATGTTTAAAATAGCTTTTCGAGAAAATTTTTTCCTTTTTTTTTATTAAGAAATATGTTATACACTTACTATCAGATATCCTATTATTCACCAACATCAAAAAAGTATGAAATTCTAGGAAAAAAAAAATTGACAATTGTAATCATGATATATTGTGACGTTATATACTATATGAATGTTACGGAAAAGTCATTTCAAAATAGAACGTTATTTGACGAATTTTTTTTTTTGTTTTTGTTTTTCCGTTAACATCAAACAGTCCATTTGGTAGAAAATGAAAGAATTAAAAAAAAATTTCTCTCCAAAAAAAAAAAAATTTTTTTTTTTATAAAAAACAAAGCAATGTTAAATTTAATTTTCTATTGTTTCAGACCGGAAATGATTTCAAGGGAACGGGAGAATCACCACAGACAGAACATAAGCTAAGGTAAGTTTTTCGTAATTTTTTTTTAGAAAAAGAAACAAAATTTCTTTTTTTTTAACTTAATTTTATATACAGCTTTGATTTCATAAAAAATTATTTTTGTCATCAGTTTCAAGTTTATAAAAAAAAATTTTTATTCCATGACACGATTTATCTTTAAAATATAAAAAATTGTAATTTGATATAAAAAAAATGTTCGTTATGAAGTTAAAAAATCGTTGGGTATATAATAAAATTAAAAATGGATTGTCTAAAAAAAGATATTTTTCCAGACAAAAGTTTAAATTTGTAAATAAAAACTTTTATCATGTCGGATATAAATTTGTTTTTCGAGTAAAAAAATAATAGTTATTTGATAAAAATACATTTTTAATGTAGGATGAATAAAAAGTAAAAATATACTGTATCTAAAATATATAATTTAATTTCAATTAAATTGAATTTTCTTCGATAAAATGCCATTCAAAACAAAATTAACATTCGAAGTCAAAACAGTTGATTTTATCAGAGTAAATTCAAATTTTAAGTAAATGTTTTTGTTCGCAAATTTTAAATTGTAAATAAAACAAGTTGATTTTTTTTTGTTGCGCAAAATTCACATTTCAATTGTAAAAAAAGAAGTTATATTTGAAATACCAACTTCTTGCTTTAATTTATTTTGTCATTCGTCACAAAAATATAAAGGATATATTTTTCAAGCAACACTTGTTTTTTTTCGGTATTGGACTTTTTATCTATTTCGTTTTTTATATTTTTTATTTTATAATTATTTACAATTAATAAATAAATATTTATATACATATTATAAATTAAACGATAAACAATCAAATAAAAGCCAAATTTACGAATATTTTTGTTTTTTTAAATAAACAATTCATTCATCAAAATTCAGAATAAATTATTTATGTACTGTAATAACAGTATGTATAAATAATGTATTTGTGCATATATATATATATAAATTTTACGTAAGAATAAATAATTTATATGTTAATATTTCACAGAAATTAATTTTACATCGATAAATTCAAAATTTCGTTTTTATTTTTATGTATGTATTTTCAGTTTGTTTTAAAGTTTAAGTTTTGTTTTTAAATGTAATTTTCGAGAGATGGTTTTGTTGAGGGAATTTTACAGCAGTTGCAGAACTCCAACCACTTTGAATTCATCGTAAAATGTTACTTAGATACTAG